>NC_083573.1:57657045-57834545 GCF_027579695.1 Neoarius graeffei
TGGTGGTAGTATCATGGTTTGGGCCTGTTTTGCTGCATCTGGGCCAAGACAGCTTGCCATCATTGATGGAACAATGAATTCTGAATTATACCAGCGAATTCTAAAGGAAAATGTCAGGACATCTGTCCATGAACTGAATCTCAAGAGAAGGTGGGTCATGCAGCAAGACAACGACCCTAAGCACACAAGCCATTCTACCAAAGAATGGTTAAAGAAGAATAAAGTTAATGTTTTGGAATGGCCAAGTCAAAGTCCTGACCTTAATCCAATCAAAATGTTGTGGAAGGACCTGAAGCGAGCAGTTCATTTGAAGAAACCCACCAACATCCCAGAGTTGAAGCTGTTCTGTATGGAGGAATGGGCTAAAATTCCTCCAAGCTGGTGTGCAGGACTGATCAACAGTTACCGGAAACGTTTAGTTGCAGTTATTGCTGCACAAGGGGGTCACACCAGATACTGAAAGCAAAGGTTCACATACTTTTGCCACTCACAGATATGTAATATTGGATCATTTTCCTCAATAAATAAATGACCAAGTATAATATTTTTGTCTCCTTTGTTTAACTGGGTTCTCTTTATCTACTTTTAGGACTTGTGTGAAAATCTGATGATGTTTTAGGTCATATTTATGCAGAAATATTGAAAATTCTAAAGGGCTCACAAACTTTCAAGCACCACTGTAGCTGTAAAATGTTATTTTAGCATGTGCTTAAACATTTTATATATATATTTATTTTATATATATATTTATTTCGGTCATTTTAAGCACATCATAAGTTACAATACTTTCATTTGATCAATGGAATTCTGACCAAAACGGTATAGGCTGAAGCATTGGCTTACTGCGCCTACCCTTTTTACCATACATTTCATTTATATATCAAAAGTAAGTAATGAAGACAAAAAAACAAAAGGAAAAAAATTAGAATGCGAAAACAAAACAACAGATACAGTTATAATAATTTACATTTACAGAGAAAAGAAAGAAAAAACAAAACCAAAAGTACTTAACAAGACCTCACGAGGTATCATCTTCCACTGTATGCTATTATTTTTATACTAAAATTTAAATACCAAACAGTATAGCCTACTGTTTCAATTTCATATCGCAATTTTTAAAATATATACATATCTTATAGTCTATGTCTCATCTCATTATCTGTAGCCGCTTTATCCTGTTCTACAGGGTCGCAGGCAAGCTGGAGCCTATCCCAGCTGACTACGGGCGAAAGGCGGGGTACACCCTGGACAAGTCGTCAGGTCATCACAGGGCTGACACATAGACACAGACAACCATTCACACCTACGGTCAATTTAGAGTCACCAGTTAACCTAACCTGCATGTCTTTGGACTGTGGGGGAAACCGGAGCACCCGGAGGAAACCCACGCAGACACGGGGAGAACATGCAAACTCTGCACAGAAAGGCCCTCGTCAGCCACTGGGCTCGAACCCGGACCTTCTTGCTGTGAGGTGAAAGTGCTAACCACTACACCACCGTGCCGCCCTAGTCTATGTTTCAGTTATTAATCATACGGTATATTTAAGAGTAATATAATAGCACCCTGGTTATGTATATATTAAATAATACATATTAGCATAGTACATAGAAATAATACACAGTATAGTACCATAGTGTCACTGTATTATTCATCTATAATTATATTTCTGTTTTACTTATTTGTACTAACTGTAATGTTATTATGTTATTATTATTACTTTTATTATTATTTCATACTAATGCTCTGTATTTATCTATTATGTTAGCTTTATACATTTTTTAAAATTTATTAATTGAGCTACACTTTTTTTAGTTCATCTAATTTACTCCTTTAATAGATATACATTTACTTATATATATATATATACACACAGAGTGCCCTCCACAATAATTGGCACCCCTCGTTAAGATGTGTTCTTAGGCTTCTAATAAATTCTTTTTTTTAATAATATAGGACAACAATGAAAAAAAAGAGAAAAATCCAACCTTTAATTCAAGTGCATTTATTCAGTGGGAAAAAAATCCCACATTAAGAAATAACTCTTTTACATGAAATCTTGTGTGCCACAATTATTGGCACCCCTGATGTTAATACTTTGTACAACTCCCTTTTGCCAACAAGACAGTGCTTAATATTCTCTTATAACATTTCACAAGATGGGAGAATACAGAGGGAGGGATATTCGACCATTTCTCTTTGCACAATCTCTCTAAATCATCCAGAGTCCTGGGTTCTCTCCTATGCACTCTCCTCTTCAGCTCACCCCACAGGTTTTCAATTGGGTTGAGGTCTGGGGACTGAGATGGCCATGGGAGGAGCATGATTTTGTGTCTAATGAACCATTTTTGTGTCAATTTGGCCACATGTTTAGGGTCATTATCTTGCTGAAAGACCCAGTGATGACCCATCTTCAGCTTTTGGGCAGAGGCCACCAGATTTTGATTTAAAATGTCCTGGTATTTCAGAGAGTTCATGATGCCATGCACCCTAACAAGGTTCCTGGGGCCTTTGGAAGAGAAACAGGCCCACAGCATCACTGATCCTCCCCCATACTTCACAGTAGGCATGAGGTGCTTTTCCACATACTCATCTTTTGTGATGTATTAGAGTGTTTGTTGCCAAAAAGCTCTCATCTGACCAAAGCACATGGTCCCAGTTGAAGTCCCAGTACTGCTTAGCGAACTCCAGACGTTTACGTTTATGCTTGTAAGTGAGAAAAGGCTTTTTCCATGTATGCCTCCCAAATAGCTTGTTGGCATGTAGATAGCACCTGATGGTTGTTATGGAGACTTTGTGACCCCAAGATGCTACTCTTTGATGCAATTCTCTAACAGTGAGCTTTGGAGAACTTTTTACTTCTCTTACCATCCTCCTCACTGTGTGTGGTGGCAAGATAAACTTGCATCCTCGTCCAGGCTTGTTTGCCACTGTTCCAGTTGTTTTAAACTTCTTGATGATTCCTCTGACTGTAGATATGGGCAGGTGTAGCCGAGTGGCTATTTTCTTGTAGCCATTGCCTGACTTAGGAAGATCGACACACATCTGCCTTACTTGAATGGTGTGTTCTCTTGTCTTTCCCATGTTGAAGAGTGGATAAGAGAAATAGGCCTCTGTGTCACATCATATTTATACCCCAGGGAAACAGGATGTGATGAATTACTAATTAAAGGTTCCTAGATACTCTGATCAACTTTATAAACTACAGTAGAAATGACAGAAATGCTTCAATTACATTTATTTTCTAGGAATTGTTATGGGTGCCCATAATTGTGGAACAGGTGATTTTATGAAAAATAATGATTTCTTAGTCAGGGATTTTTTTTTTAATTACTTGAGTTAAGGGTTACATTTTTCTACAATTTTCAATGTGAGATTATGCTTATGCAATAAAAATTGAATTTATTTTAAGGCTTTTAACACATCATAACCACATTTTATATATATATATATATATATATATATATATATATATATATATATATATATATATATATATATATATAATCTGCTTAATAGTCTTTGGACCGTGAGCTAGCCTAGTGTCTGCCTCTTGACTGGGGGATCATGAGTTCTACTCATAGTTGGGTCATACCAAAGACCATCATAAAAATGGTACCTACTGCCATCTGGCAAGGCACGCTGCAATACAGATGTGAGTAGGTTACCAAACTCTCGTGGTTACCAGAGGACTAGCCCCCCACTGTAACCCTAGCTATATAATAGGCGAGAGGCCAAGGGCTATAGAAACAGAGCTCAACATCACCCAATGCATCTCAAAACACTGGTTAGTACTGTGACAGGAGACTGCCTGGGAAGACCAGGTCCTGGCACAGGAGGGACTTTTACTTTTTTTTATAGTCTTTGGTTTATGCATGTAGCCCATCCTTTTCAATTCAGGCCACAGGTTAGAAATAGAGTTTAAATCTAAATAATGACAGCTCATTGACATATAGTGATGTCATGGTCTGAAATTATTTGTGTTGATCACTTGACCACAAGCCACAAAACAGCCCCAAAGCTCTAACAGCCCACCAGTAGTGGATATCATTTGTTTTCTTTTTTTTGCTTGTTTTTTGGTTGAAAGCTCTTTGGTTTTCTTTGTAGTGATGGATGACAAATGGATACATCTGTATCCATAGTCAGCAAAACAAGGCATGGTCAAAGGGACAATAATTCCTGAAGACTAAGAGAAAAATATTTTCAAGGATGACAATTTATTTTTTATCAATTTAAGGGATGGCAGGGATCTATCTATCTATCTATCTATCTATCTATCTATCTATCTATCTATCTATCTATCTATCTATCTATCTATCTATCTATCTAAATAAATCATCATTTAGGTCACAAAAATAGTGTATGTGTGTGTGTGTGTGTGTGTCCTACTAGAATATTTAGAGTTATAATGAGTTATTTGGCTATTATTCTTTATTAAAGTTAGTTTGACTGTGTTTTTAACAGGAGACTGTGAAATGGCTGTATTTGGTGGTGTGAACTGCATTTTTCAGCCAAGAGTATTTGTGGCTCTCAGCAAGGCAAAGATGATCTCACCTGATGGAACCAGCAAACCATTCTCCAACACAGCCGATGGCTATGGCAGGGGTGAAGGCTGTGGTGTCATCCTGTTGAAGCCTCTGGAAAAGGTATTTCACTGCATAAAAAAAAGATACCCAAGACATACAGTATCTTGTAAAAGTATTCATCCCCCTTGGTGTTTGTCTTGTCTTGTCACATTACAAACTGGAATTAAAATGGATTCTTGAGGGGTTAGCACCATTTGATTTACACAACATGCCTACCACTTTAAAGGTGCAAATTGTTTTTTTTTTTTTATTGTGACACAAACAATAATTAACATGAAAAAGCAGAACTCTGGAGTGTGCATAGGTACCCCCCCCCCCCCCCCCCCCCCCCAAAAAAAAAAATCAATACTTTGTAGAGCCACCTTTTGCTACAATTACAGCTGCTAGTCTCTTGGGGTATGTCTCTATTAGCTTAGCACATCTAGCCACTGGGAATTTTGCCCATTCCTCAACCAAAACTACTCTAACTCCTTCAAGTTAGATGGGTTGAGTTGGTGTACAGCAATCTTCAAGTTATGCTACAGATTCTCAATTGGATTGAGGTCTGGGCTTTGATTAGGCCATTCCAAAACATTTAAATGTTTCCCTTTAAACCACTCCAGTGTCGCTTTAGTGGTATGTTTAGGTTCATTGTCCTGCTGGAACGTGAACGTGAACATGAAGTCTCAGCCCTCTGGCTGACTCAAACAGGTTTTCCTTCAGAATTGCCCTGTATTTAGTGCCATCCAGCTTTCCTTCAGTCCTGACCAGCTTTCCTGTCCCTGCAGATGAAAAATATCCCCACAGCATGATGCTGCCACCACCATGCTTCACTGTAGGAATGGTGTTCTCAGGGTGTTGGGTTTCCGCCACACATGGCATTTCCCATGATGGCCAAAAAGATCAATTTTAGTCTCATTTGACCAGAGAATCTTCTTCCATGTGTTTGGGGAGTCTGCCACATGCAGTTGGGCAAACTCCAAGCATGTTTTCTTAAGCAATGGCTTTTGTTTCTGGTCACTCTTCCATAAAGCCCCGCTCTGTGGAGTGTATGGCTTAAAGTGATCCTATGGACAGATACTCCCATCTCTGCTGTGGATATTTGCAGCTCCTTCGGTGTTATCTTTGGTGTCTTTGTTGCATCTCTGATTAATGCCCTCCTTGCCTGGTCTGTGAGTTTTGGTGGGCGGCCTTCTCTTATCAGGTTTGTAGTGGTGCCATATTCTTTCCATTTTGTTGTAATGGATTTAATGTTGCTCCCTGGGATATTTTTTATAAGTTTGGGATATTTTTTATAACCCAACCCTGATCTATACTTCTCCACAATATTGTCTCTGACTTGTTTGGAGTGCTTCTTGGTTTTCATGTTGATTGCTTAGTAGTGTTGCAGAGTCAGGGTCCTTCCAGAACAGGTTGATTTATACAGACATCATATGACAGATCATGTGACACTCTGATTGCACACAGGTGGATCTTAATCAGCTAATTATGTGACTTATGAAGTGAATTGGTTGGACCAGCTCTTATTTCATATGAAAGGGGGTGAATACCTATGCACACTCCATATTTCTGTTTTTTCATCTTAATTATTGTTTGTGTCACAATAAAACAACAATTTGCACCTTTAAAGTTGTAGGCATGTTGTGTAAAACAAATGCTGCTAACCCCCCAAAAGTCCATTTTAACTCCAGCTTGTAATGCGACAAAACAGGACAAACACAAATGGGGACGAATACTTTTGCAAGACACTGTACATATTCAACCACAATGATTTTTCATTGTATATAAATAAAAAAATTATGTCCATAATCTGATAGGCTCTACAAGACCGTGATCATATTTGGGGCATTGTATGCAAAACAGCAGTAAATCAAGATGGCCACACCATCACTCCAATCACAAAGCCATCTGTGGTCCAGCAGGAGGAGCTGCTCAAAAGAATCTATTCTACAGGGACCTACCTGTCTGATATCCAGTACTTAGAGGCTCATGGGACTGGGACTCCAGTGGGAGATTCAGTAGAAGCGGACAGCATCTCTAGAGTCATTGCCAAGGCACGACCCCCAGAGGTAGGGCCACTCCCTATTGGCTCAGTTAAGAGTAACATTGGACACACAGAATCTGCAGCAGGAGTGGCAGGACTGATTAAAGTACTTCTGATGATGAAGCATGAAACCATTGTACCTTCAGTGTTCTACTCTGAGGAAAGTTCGAGCATAGATGTTCAGGCTCTCAATCTAAAAATTCCCACCAAAGCTGAGAAATGGGTCACCAGCAGAGGTTCAGTGAGAGTTGCTGGGATAAATAACTTTGGATTTGGAGGCACAAATTCACATGCAGTTGTAAAGCAATATCTTCAGACAAAATCACCAAAAGAAGCTGTTCACAAACAACACAATTTTTTTGTAATTTCTGCAGCATCAGAGAAATCATTGGCAAGGATGATAGAAGACACAGTAGAAAATATCAATGCAAAGAATATAACAGATCTACAAAGCCTAGCATATACTTCTGGCTGTAGGAGGAGTCACTGGAAACATAAATACAGGAAAGCATTTCACACATTATCTTTGACTGATTTGAAAGAGAAACTTATGCATGCTCAAGACAAAAAGAGTGTCCCAGCAAAGAAATATCCAAGACTAGTGTTTGTGTTTTGTGGAAATGGTGTTACTTACAGAGGCATGTGCAAACAGCTCCTAAAAGAGGAATCTATTTTCATGGAGAAAATAAGAGAGATTGAGGACCTTTTCCAAAGTTACATGAAAATTGGGTTAGTTGAGTTACTGGAGAGTGAGTCTGAACCTGAGGTTGGTTTCTCAGAACCAGAAATTATTCAGCCTCTCCTCTTTGCCATACAGATTGCCATTGCTAATCTGCTAATGCACTGGGGAATTAGACCTGATGCTGTTCTTGGACATTCTGTTGGAGAGGTTGCTGCAGCTCATTGCTCTGGTCTGTTGTCACTTGAGGATGCAGTAAAGGTGATCTGCTATCGCAGCAGATTGCAGAGTAGAGTAACTGGAGGGAAAATGCTGGTTGTCAGCAACATGCCTGTATCAAACATGTTGAAACTCCTTCCTTCTTACTCTGGAAGGATTTGCTTGGCAGCACAAAACAGCCCTCAGTCATGCACACTTTCAGGAGATGAAGATGCTATTGATTGTTTGCACAAGAGCTTAAGCAATTTACCTGATGGCAAAAATTTGTTCCTGCATGTTTTGGATGTGCCAGCTGCTTATCATAGTCACATGATGGATCCTATTCTGGATGAAGTAGAGAATAGTATAGGCCAATTACATGCACAGAACATGGTGACAGAATTATTCTCAACAGTGTCAGGAGAAAAGGCGTGTCCAACTGATTTTGTTAATGGTAAATACTGGGCAAGAAACATTCGAGAACCAGTTGCTTTTGAACAAGCGCTAAAATCAGTTCAACAGACCAAGAATGCAATATTTGTTGAGATTGGCCCAAGAAGGGCTTTGCAGAGAAACATCATTGAGACTTTAGGGAGTGACACAGTGGTACTCTCTTCAGTGCAGCCAGATAAAGATGTTGAGACAATGTTGACTGTTGTATCTAAGCTATTTGAAGTGGGAGTCAATATTGATTGGGACCAGTTCTACAAAGGCTGTGAGATGGAACCAATTCCTTTTCCAAGGTATCAGTTTGACAGTGTGAAGAAAGATGTGCTTACTGAAGCAACCCTCTCTGGTGACAGTAGTATCCATCCTGTAATTACACAGTTAAGTAAAAATGGCTTGGATTTCAGGTGTGGCCTCTCCTCTGGGGCACTGTCTTATCTGTATGATCATAAACACCAAGGGGTTGCCATTGTCCCTGGGGCATTTTATGTTGAATTAGGCTTAGCAGCTGTCATGACAAGTGTAAAACCAAAAATGCCCCTCAGCTCTTTGCAGCTCAGTATAAAGTTTCACACTCCATGTGTTTTGTCACAGAATACACCTGATGTGAAAGTACGATTAGATCCAACTGAAAGTACAGCAGGGCATAGCTTTCAGTTCAAGGTGCACTCTTTGTCAGTAAACTATGCATCAGGGAAAGTTGAGTCTACACAGACAAGACTGCCCGAAGAGTCATACATTTCACTAAACTGTGTCTTTAAAAGATGCCAGTCTGTTGTGAGTTCTGAGGAGTTCTATAAGAACCTATCTTTGGGTGGATTTCAGTATGGTCCCGTTTTCAAAAATACGGGAAATGTTTATTATGGAGAGGAACTTGGAGAAGCATACTCACTTGTTACTGTTCATAATGAGATATTGCCCCAACTGCATGACTACTACATTCATCCTGTAGTCTTAGACTATCTCATGCAGCTTGTTCCTGTCACAGGAACATATCATTTCTTGGGAAGGCCTGGATTTCCATCACAAATAGGCAGCCTGACTGTGTTTGAACCATTGCAGAAGGAGATGGTTGTGTATTTGAGAGCAACACATATGGGAACTGAGGAACTTATCGTTTGTGGTTGTTTTACTGACAAAGACGGCAGGGTTTTGGTTGAACTCAAGGATGTAATCATTACCTACTTAGGGAATCGCTCTCGTGTTGTAGAGGAGTATTTTTATCACAACAGTTACAGTGTAGTTTCAGAGAATGACAACTTCTCAACACCGACATCAATGGTTTTTGATGATCGGTTAGGAATTTCTACAGGCCTACAAAACTACTTAGACCCAGCATCAAAATACATTTCCTCCACACATATCAAAGTACTGATAGAACATGGATTTGAAGTTTTTCTGTCTGACCTGAACATCCAAAACATCAATACAAACATCCAGGAAGTGTTGTTTATGTGGGGTGAAGCAGATTTAAACTCGCACAAACCAGAAAATGTGTTAGAATGCATGGCAAATTGTTGTGAGATTTTCCGGAAAATTGTTGCAGGCCTCAAGTCAATGCATTTCAAAAACTCCATCAGGGTAGTAACCTACCGGTCATCAGGAACCACAGTAGACCACATCAATCCTGGTTTTGTACTGTCTGGAATGACAAGAGCATGTGCAGCTGAATTGTCAGACCTCTCTTTTCAGTTGATAGACATTGATTCTACGAAAGACATTAAAGCCTTGGCTGAGATCATCAGATCATACCCTTGCAGCAAATACCCAGAGCTAGTCATAAAAAATGGCCAGATTCTAAAGCCTCAGATTACTCGCACACCAATCTTAGACTGCTTACATCAAAGGGTCCACAAATCACAGTATGAAAGTTTTATCTTGCAAACCTCTGATGCCTACAGAGTGACAAGCCTATCAGCAGTTGTTTCTGATGAATGTCCTGAACCTATTCAAGGAAAAAATGTGGAGGTCCAGCTCTGTAAAATATGCATGCACTCCTCAGACTATTTTCCAGTCAGTCTGTCTGATCTTAAATTTGGTCAGACTTTGTACTGGAACAAGCACACCTCTCAGAACCACAAACTTTTAGTGCTTGACTTCAGTGGAATTGTTACAGCTATGGGAAAAGATGTGAAAGAACTGAAAGTGGGAGACCATATAGTCTCCTGCTACCCTGTTGCTGCCTGTGGCAAAGTTGTTATTCCAGCAGATGCATGTTACAAAACAAAGCAACTTCCATGTTTTAAGGACACACCCTGTGTATCTTACTTTATACTGGCGTGGGAGATCTTGCACTGTGCCCTACCTAAGGCCAGACACCAGAAGTTAGGCATTTTCTCAGCTATCCCAGACTCAGTTCTGGTGAAAATCTTAACGGTCACAGCAGTCAAATCAGGTTGGAGCGTCACTGTAGCCAAAAACACTGATCAAATGTCTCGTGATTTCAGCGAGATGGCAGGAATTGTGTTTCTGCCTCCGTATGATGAAACTGTCATTACGAAAGCAAGTCAAATTCCAAGTGTTCAAGACATTATTCTTGTTTCTGACAACCAGCCAAACACCTGTGTCACTCAGCTTGCTTTTAGAGGTCAAAATAATGAGGTTCATATGAAAATCCTTTTCACATCGAGTCTCATGCAAAAGCAGTCAATTCGAGCACGGAAATCGCACGTGCTTCATTGGCTAAAACACATGCATTTGGACAGAAGATTTGCCACTTTTGAAAAGAAAACCATTCTGAATTCAAAACTAGAAAAAATTGATTGCTTGCCCTCAGAATCATACTTCAGATGTCAGACCATGCCAGTGGTGGTCTTGAGTCCTGACAAAAAAGATGAACCTTCACATATCCCACTGATACCAAAAGCCAAAAAGCTGTTTCAGAAGAATTCTGTTTACATTGTAACTGGTGGTCTATCAGGACTTGGATTTCAGACAGTGAAGTTCATTGCTCAGAGAGGTGGAGGCAATATTGTTATCTTGTCTAGGAGTGGTGCAAATGATCAGATAGAACAGGAGATAAATAATGTAAAAAATCAATGTCAGTGTTTAATCACAAAGTTACAATGTGATGTTTCAGTCTCAGAGCAAGTTCACCAAGCGGTTGCTCAGATCAGTAAACTGTTCCCATCCAAACCAATCAAAGGAGTGTTCCACAGTGCGGTAGTCCTTCATGATGGACTAATTGAAAGCCTAAACAAATCCCTCTATGAGAAAGTCATGAGGCCGAAAGTGAATGGTGTAATTAACCTTCACTATGCCACCAAACACTGTAATCTGGATTATTTTGTGTGCTACTCCTCTGTCTCAGCTTTCCTTGGCAATGCTTCACAGACAAACTATGCTTCTGCCAACTCATTTATGGATGCCTTCTGCCAGTACCGCAGGAATATTGGACTTCCTGGACAGGCAATTAACTGGGGAGCTTTAAATTTGGGTCTCTTGTTAAACCAACACCATTTCCAAAAATTTCTGGAGTCAAAAGGAATGATGATCCTGGAAATGACAGAAATTCATGATAGTCTTGAGCAGTGCCTTTTAATCAACAAATCTCAACAGGTTGTGTGCAAATTCCATTTCAAGAACATTAGATATAATGTTCTGTCTCAAAACAAATCCCTCACCATGCGGTTATCAGCACTGGTAGGGGAAGAACTCAATAAGGCGAAAATGATCAACTCAAAACTTGAGCAGACTAATGCAATCTCTTCACCTAATGAGTATATCAAATCACTGATAAGTGAGAATATTCATGTTGAGCAAGATGAGTTGAGTGATGATATTTGTCTGTCATCACTGGGCATTGATTCCATGTTAGCCATGACACTGCAGAACCTCATCTTCCAAGATAAAGGAGTGAATGTGCCTCTGGTAACACTCCTTGATCCAGAGAAGACACTGTCAGACTTGATTAAAACACTGGAGGAACTTGAAAATGGGGGAACTCAGGAGAGTAGCAATGACTTCCTCCCTGTAGTGGAGACGACAAGCTTCTAGTTATTTATTTCAACAGAAGGTGGATTACATAAGCAAATGTTGACATGCAGCTTATGGCTTTATTTAAATGCTGGTGTTATTGTCTTTTATGCACCATTCTGGATTTATCTTCATTGGGATATTATCAAACTATTGTGCAATACTAAATAATGTTAGTGTTTCTGATGATATTGCAGTTATGTTAGTAAATGTTCTCTGCGCAATGCTATGGCTGTAATATATACTATACTGTATATTTTGAGGTTACGTTATGGGCTGATTTTTGATTGACTATACATACTAGGAAATTATATAGTCATATGCAGTTTGTAGTTAATAGCTGGGTGTTATACTGTATAGCAATATATACTTTTCATATGCAGTGCATGTCAAACCTTTGGAGTTACTTTGCTATTTTTATTATTTTTGACTAATGTATATTTTTCAAATAATCTTAAAGTGGTGAACATGACATTGGGAGTGGGGTGTGTGTGTGTGTGTGTGTGTGTGTGTGTGTGTGTGTGTGTGTGTGTGTGAGAGAGAGAGAGATAATATCTGAACAATAAGCCTGGTGTTCAAAGGGTAAATGACAGGTTTGAGAGAGCCAGTTCCACAGCTGTGATATTTTTCTCCATAAATTATTCCTTGTTGGTCTTCAACATTGTAAGTTATTGAAAATGGACAAAGAAAATGCTTATTTATTAAAATGTTTTGAATGGTAACAGACATCATTCAGAAATGCTGTAGAGGAACTTTAGGTCTCAGCACACTTGCAAAAGTGTAATTCATTAACCGGGATCTAAAACACAGCATGATTTATCTCATCTCATCTCATTATCTGTAGCCACTTTATCCTGTTCTACAGGGTTGCAGGCAAGCTGGAGCCTATCCCAGCTGACTACGGGCGAAAGGCGGGGTACACCCTGGACAAGTCGCCAGGTCATTGCAGGGCTAGCATGATTTATAAATGTATTTAACATCTCCCTTAATTTTTTTTATTTATTGTATGTCCTTTGAACAAACTGTTTGGCTACAGTGTTTTGTTATATTCAGTTGTTTTGATTACACTTGGAACAGAATCACTTATCTAATTTTTAAGTTTGTATTAACTTTGTATTTTTGTTTCTCAATAAATCATTGATGTGAATTATGGACTATTAAAAAGTCATCTGTTTCCCCCTCATTTCTATGAGTGCAGTGAGAGGCAAACAACTGTGTTGGCAATCACATCCCACTTCAAAACTATTCTGAGACAGCAATCCAATCCTATAATCTGAGATTTCCTTTCACATAATTCTGAGTCCTTTGTAAAACAAACAAACAAACAAACAAACAAACAAATAAACAAATGACTGAAATGAGTGATTTTCTTTCATCTGTTCTTAATTTTCTTTCTATTTTCATTGCTTTAAAGGTGAAACAAAGTAGAAGTCCCCTATGACAGAATTTAACTCCTGCCACTTGAGTTTTTGTTCAGAATACTCATGCCAGGTTCGTGTTATTATATATATATATATATATATATATATATATATATATATATATATATATATATATATATATATACACACACACACACACACACACACACACACACACACACACATATTGTATACACAAACATACATACATACATACATACATACATACATACAGTACTGTGAAAGTCTTAGGCACCTGTAAAGAAATACTGTAGACCAAAAATGGCTTAAAAATAATGAAATGAAATGTTTCAACATTTAAAAAAACACTATAAACAGCAGTAAGCCATAATAAAAGAAACAAAGTCAATATTTGGTGTGAGACGACCCTTTGCTTAAAAAAAAAAGTCTCAGGTACAATGAGTGCAGTTTGATAAGGAAATGAGCTGTAGGTTTTACTGAGCATCTTACAGAAACAACTACAGTCCTTCTGGACACTTTGACTGTCACACTCGCTTCTTCATTTTGCACCAAAACCCAGCAGCCTTCATTATGTTTCCTTTTTTAATCTGAAAAGTGCTCTCTTATGTAATATGCTGCTCAAATACAAATTTCTTTTTTCTGAAACATTTAATTTTGTGCTGGAAAACGAATGATTGGACTCTAAAATGTTTTTGTACTGACTCGATAATGTAGAAATCATAAAATAGAAATCTATAACAAAATTTGCATGAAAAAAATAGGGTGTCTAAAACTTTTGCACAGTATACACACAGACCACTTTATTAGGAACACCTATCCACCTGCTGCTTTATGCAGTCATCTAATTAGCCAATCACTTGACAGCAGCAAAATGCATAAAATCATGCAGATACAAATCAAGTGCTTCAGTTAATGTTCAAACATCAGAATGGGAAAAATTATGATTTCTGTTACTTTCACTGTGGCATGGGTGTTGGTGCCAGATGGACTGGTTTGAGTATTTCAGAAACTGCTGATCTCCTGAGGTTTTCACACACAGCAGTCTCTGGAGTTTACGCAGAATGGTGCGAAAAACAAAAAACATTGAATGAGAGACAGTTCTGTGGGTGGAAATGTTTTGTTGATATGAGAGGTCAGAGGAAAATGGCCAGATTGGTTTGAGGTGCCAGGAAGGATATAGTAACTCATAGCAACTCTTCACAACCGTGAGATCACAATAAGAAAACAATTTGCACCTTTAAAGTGAGAGGCGTGTTGTATAAATCAAATGGTGCTAACCCCCCAACATCCATTTTAATTCCAGCTAGTAATGAGACAAAACAGGACAGACACCAAGGGGGATGAATACTTTTGCAAGACACGCTCATTCATTCATTTATTTAAAAATGTGTTTTATTCGGAAATACGCCACTCATATTTTTCATACGAACTACATCTGGGACATTGAGTAACATATTTTCCATTATCTTCACTTGTGAGGAAACTGATTAATTGTTTGGATAAATTTGGTTACTTTTTGTTTGTGAATGTGTCTATATAATAAAAAGAAAATCACATATTTGCTTGAAAATATGAAGTTTATCTTCTCGTGTTGAAAAACTTGTATTTCTCACATGATATACATCGCAGATGTGAGTGACATACTGAAATAATATTGGCTGGCTTTGGGTGGTCTATCAGTTATATTCCATTCAGCTAGCATGATACTGAACAAGTCGAAGACAAGTATAAGTTATATATTATATAAGGCAGACTATATAAACACACATACATTATATATAAGTTGTATAAATGCTGCATTTCACATACATATAAGGCTGCTGTTATTTTCCTTTTTTGTCTACAAAGAAATAATACACATTTTTATTCATTATCATAGTTTTATTATTTGTCATACAGCTGCCAAGTTCAAAGTTAATTTTGGCTGTTCAAAATACAGAGCAAAAATCAATAGAACATTTTCTTCACATACAACTCTTACAAGCAAATAAATTCCCAATATTTTCCACCATATGTGTCATTTTGATCCCATGTCAGCATTATCGACCTTATACATTTTTCAATCACTGATCAAATAATCAGCATAGATTTAACCTCCTAGGGCTTAGCGGTCACATGCGTGGACAGCACTTTATGGAAATTCGGAACAAGAATCCAAATATGTGGACATACTTTTTCTCTAAAAGTACATCTTATCAAAAGATGATGCTTAGTTTTTATTCTAATCAGGTTCTAATAAGGGGCGGCACGGTGGTGTAGTGGTTAGCGCTGTCGCCTCACAGCAAGAAGGTCCAGGTTCGAGCCCCGTGGCCGGCGAGGGCCTTTCTGTGCGGAATTTGCATGTTCTCCCCGTGTCCGCGTGGGTTTCCTCCGGGTGCTCCGGTTTCCCCCACAGTCCAAAGACATGCAGGTTAGGTTACTTGGTGGCTCTAAATTGACTGTAGGTGTGAATATGAGTGTGAATGGTTGTCTGTGTCTATGTGTTAGCCCTGTGATGACCTGGCGACTTGTCCAGGGTGTACCCTGCCTTTCGCGCGTAGTCAGCTGGGATAGGCTCCAGCTTGCCTGTGACCCTGTAGAAGGATAAAGTGGCTAGAGATAATGAGATGAGATGAGATGAGATGAGGTTCTAATAAGCCCAAATAGCAAAGAGAAATAAAAAATGCATGTAAAAAAACAGCTTGGGCCTTAGGAGGTTAAGATACAAGGATGTATTTCCTTTATGTTGTTTATTTTTCATCATTGCTTTCTTTTAGAAGTGTAACCAGTGAGTTCAGAGTAATGTTAGGATCGAGTAAAGTAGCAAGTGGAATATTCACACCAATATCTTGAAACATTCTATTCTGCAATGTCATGGCCAACATTGAATCAATCCCCAGTGCAGCAAGGCAGGTTTCAGCTTCAATCTCATCTGCATCAACATTGCAAATGTCACCTACCATACCTCTAATATAATCATCAAAAGATGACAGTTGATCCTTCCTGGACTCATTCAGTGTTTTGACTTTTAAGTCTTTCTCTGTTAATGCTGCTAGTCGGACTTTTAGAGAGGCATTCTGAGAGAGAATGTTGTTCCTCAAGTTTCTGAAGTTAAATTTGCACACAACTTGTTGAGGCTTGTTTTCCAATAAGCAGTGCTTTAATGCTTCATGGATTTCTGGCACCTCCATTGTCATCAAACCTTTGGCTTCTAAGAATTTTTGAAAATCTGCTTTGTTGAACAGAAGCCCTAATTTAAGAGGTCCCCAATTGATGGACTGTCCAGCAAGTCCGATATTACGCCGGTAATGACACAAAGTGTCGAGAAATGAGTTGGCTGCTGCATAATTAGTCTGGGATGCATTGCCAATAAAAGAGGAGATGGATGAATAACATACAAAATAATCAACTTTGCTGTTTAGAGTAGTGTAGTGAAGGTTCAGTGCACCACTGACCTTTGGACGCAAGACCTTTTCAAAGAGAGACTTATTAAGTGTTTCAAGTAGCCCGTCATGTAGCACAGCAGCACTGTGAAAAACTCCTTTTATTGGACAAGAAGGGAAGTTTTGTCCAATGACAGTGACTGCTTCCAATACTTCATCTGTTATAGACACATCACACTGGAGAGTGATTATACATACCCCATATCTCTTTTTAAGGTTGTTGATATGCAGCTGTGTCTCCTCAGATGGAGTACTCCTTGAGAGTGTAGCAATGCACTTTCCACCCCAGTGTGAAATGAACTTGACTGTTTCAAGTCCCAATCCAGATAAACCACCTGAAACTATGTACACTGCAGTCTTTGAGAAGAGCTGTATTGGTCTGGGTTGTAAATATATTTGAGATCTTCCAATCATAGACCCATTGTTATCCAGAACAATCAAGGATATAGTTTTAGCAGTGAAGTATGAGCCAACATTCTCTGTTTCAGCTTGGGTAGGCTGGAAAGCCTTGCTTGGTAATGATAAAAATTTGCTGTCCAAGTGCATTGTTTTTAGCCATCTGTGTACATCAGAACTCTGTGTTTTGAGATGAGATTTCTGAAAAATGTTGCAGAGTTTAACAAAGTGGAAGCACATATTCTCACTATCATTTGGAAGTATGCTTGTTGGAGGTGCATTATTGTCACAGACAAGAAAAATGTGCTTTGCATTGGCCTCACTGCTAAACTGTACCACGCATGACTGATCATAAGGAGGTATAAGGACAAAAACAGGGCACTGATCTAAATGTTGGCCAAGTCCATTCAATTCCAGTTCTGTAATGACATTCCATCCTGACTTGCTCGCTGCGGCAGTTAACACCTTCATCAGGGCAGAGTCTGGAATTGTTGAGAAAATAGCCAGTGTTTTGTTCTGTTTGACCTTAGGTAACGCACTGTGCAAAATCTCCCAAGCAATTATAACGTAAGAGACACAAGGAGTGTCCTTCAAAAACTGAAGTTTCTTTGTTTTATAGCAAGCATCCTCTGGAAGGGTAACCTTAGAGGCTGCTACAGTGGGGTAACAGGAGACTATTTGGTCTCCCACTTTCAATTTTCTTACATCTTTCCCCACAGCTGTTACAGTCCCACTAAAGTCAAGGGCCAAAAGTTTGTGATTCTGAGATGTGTGTTTGTTCCAGTATAGTGTCTGACCAAATTTAAGGTCAGACAGACTGACTGGAAAATAGTCTGAGGAGTGAATGCAAATTTTACAGAGCTGGACCTCGACATTTCTTCCATCAGTGAAGTTAAGTACATCATTAGTTGGTGTGGCTGACAAGCAAGCCATTTCATATGGGTCGGTTATCTGTAATGTAAAGCACTTAGACCATATTGAGTTTACACCTTCAGCTATTTTATTAAGGGCTGTTCGTGTTATCACTGTTGATTGGACCTGCCCTTGACTTATCATGACTTCTGGGTACTCGTGGCTTTTATAGGAGCAAATTACATAACCCAGTGCTTTTATGTTCTCACTTGACACTGTGGCAAGATCTATCAACTGAAAGGAAATTTCTGACAACTCAGCAGCACAGGCCCTTGTCATGCCTGATAGCACAAATCCTGGACTAATGTGATCAACGTTGCTTTCAGAGGATCTGTAAGTTATGACATGAAGAGTACGCAAGTGCTTGCACTTCCTCAAAGTTAGAACAATGTGACGGTAAAGCTCACAAATGTCAGCCAACTGTTCCAGAACGGTCTGGGTTTTAAGAAAACTGAGGTTTTGGCAGCTCCAGATAAAGATAATTTTCTCCATATCAGCTCTATGATGATCCAAGTTCAATAGAAACTCTGGAACTTGCAAACAAGATAAACTGACATCAGCAGGAGAGAAAAATACAGATGATGGATGTAAGTATGTCTTCAGAGCATTAGCAATACCTAAAGTATCCTCAAAGACAACAGCTTTTGGTTTGCTGTGTATGCTGGTAATAGTAGGGACAGTGGATCTTTCATTATGAAAGAAGTAAAAGTCAGTAACTTTTGCACTGTCTCCTACAAATGTGATTCTGACATCCTTCAGCTCAATCAGTGTGTGTCCTTTTCTGTCTGTGAAGCATCCACATACCTCAACGTATTCTGGCATCTCCTGAGTAAGCCTCATATATATAACCATTTCCTTACACAGAGGTGTGGTTATCACCATGCTGCCAATTGCAGAAGGAAATCCATGTCTGACAGTGCTGTTACTGAGGCCTAAAACAGAGGTCATCTGCAGAAAAGAATCTAATACAACAGGGTGCAAGCAGTACTTGTAAAACTGGGTTAGCAACTGATCTGGTATCCTGACATTGGCTACTGCTTCTCTGAAATCCTCTCCATACTGGATGTCACCCAGCTGTTGAAAGATGGGGCCATACTCAAACCCTGCCTGGTTAAGCAAAACATATACTTGTTCCCCTGGTATTACTAATGGACATCTCTTTGAAATAATGTCCAAGAGAATGTCTTGGTGGTCAGGCACAGCTGGTCCTTCTCTATAAGCAATGGTGCCTGACGCATGTGTTGTAGCAGAGGACTGTATCTGAAACAAAGTCTTGTCCTCATGTGGCTCAAGCTGCACTTTCAGACAATGCGAGCTCTTACTAAGAACAAGCAAATTATGAAAGTTTATTGAAAGTTGGAGTGACGAGAGAGGTATCTTTGGAACCACAGATTCTATGACAGAAGCCAAAGCCAGTTCAGTGTACAGGGCACCCAGAGCAATGACTATACCATTGCTCTTGTGCTCCCAAAGGTAGGGGGTGGCTTCTAATGACAGATTGCATTTGAACATTCTGTTACTACGTTTATGGGGAATTATCAGGGGATGGGTGCAGGATGGGTGCATCACCTCATTACCATGTCTTACTTCCTCAAAGTATACATCATTTTTAGGGCAATCAAACTGATAGACTGGGTACGAAGCTGGTGGTGACTGAAAGCCATTATAGAACTGGTCCCAGTCTACATTGACTCCAAGCTCAAAGAGTTTGGATACAACAGTAAGTAGTGCATCTTGGTCTTTGTCTGGTTGGATCGAGGAGAGCACTACTGTGTCATTTCCTAATGTCTCCACAATGTTCCTCTGCAGAGCCCTTCTTGGGCCAATCTCAACAAAGATTATGTTCTTCCTATTACTGGCCACTGCTCTTACAGCTTGTTCAAATGCAACTGGATATCTGATATTTCTTGCCCAGTAATCACCAGTTACAAAATCCCCTCGACTACACGTCCTTCCGGTTACTGTCGAAAACAACTCACATTCCTTTTCATGTTGATTTAAAGACCCAATGCTGTCTCTAATTTGACTCAGTACTGGATCCATCATATGACTGTGGTAGGCAGCAGGAACATCCAAAACATGAAGGAACATATTCTTTGCCTTAAACAAGTTCTTTAACATTTGGTGCACACTTTCAATAGCATCTTTCTCACCTGATAGTACACATGACAGAGGACTGTTCAAAGCAGCTAGACACACTTTCCCTGAGTATGCTGGAAGAATTTTCAAAATGTCTGACACAATTATATTACCAACAACAAGCATGCTACCGCCAGTGACTTTGCTCTGCAGAACACTCCGATAATAGATAACTTTCACTGCTTCCTCTAGAGACAAAAGCCCAGAGCAATGGGCTGCAGCAACCTCTCCAACAGAGTGCCCTAGTACAGCAGTTGGTCTGATGCCCCAGTGCTTTAGCAAGTGAGCTGTGGCAACCTGAGTGGCAAAAAGGAGGGGCTGGACAATGTCTGGCTTTGACAAATCATCATTGTCAAAGCTGCTTGCTATCTTCTGTAAAATGCTTGTACTTCTGTAAATCTGAAAATAGTTTTCTACCTCTCTGATCTTTTCTCTGAAAACAGGCTCCTCTTTCAGGAGCTGCTTGCACATTCCTCTGTATGTAACCCCATTCCCACAGAAGACAAAGACTACCTTGGGGTCTGGTTTAATAGCATCAAACTTCTTGTTTAGGCTAGTTTTCAGCTGCTCTTCGAAATCTGAAAGAGATGTCGTAACATACACTTTCCTATATTTGTGTTTCATATGACTTCTTCGGCATGCTGATGTATACAAAAGAGTTGTTAGGTCAACTTCATCTTCTGTGCTGATTCTTTGATAAGTGTCTGCAATACACATCTCAATGGATTTACTTGTGGCAGCAGACAATGGGAACAGTTTTCTTGAACCAGACCTTTCTAAGTTAGAGGGTGTAGCACGTTTGTATTCTCTGATGATAGCATGTGCATTAGTTCCCCCAAAACCAAAACTATTAATTCCAGCCAGTCTCTCCATGAAACTAGTGCAATGCCATTTTTCAGCTTTGGTGGGAATTTTTAGATTGAGAGCCTGAACATCTATGCTCGAACTTTCCTCAGAGTAGAACACTGAAGGTACAATGGTTTCATGCTTCATCATCAGAAGTACTTTAATCAGTCCTGCCACTCCTGCTGCAGATTCTGTGTGTCCAATGTTACTCTTAACTGAGCCAATAGGGAGTGGCCCTACCTCTGGGGGTCGTGCCTTGGCAATGACTCTAGAGATGCTGTCCGCTTCTACTGAATCTCCCACTGGAGTCCCAGTCCCATGAGCCTCTAAGTACTGGATATCAGACAGGTAGGTCCCTGTAGAATAGATTCTTTTGAGCAGCTCCTCCTGCTGGACCATAGATGGCTTTGTGATTGGAGTGACGGTGTGGCCATCTTGATTTACTGCTGTTTTGCATACAATGCCCCAAATATGATCATGGTCTTGTAGAGCCTTAAAAAATAATACAAATTTCCTAAACATAAAAGTTTAATATGCAGTCAATGTTTTTTTTTTATATCCATCATGCCAACATCATTAAAAATAACTCACTTTTTTCAAAGTCTTTAGAAGAATTATCCCACAGCCTTCTCCTCTACCATATCCATCTGCTCTTTTGGAGAAAGGTTTACTGGTGCCTTCAGGGGAAATCATTTTAGCTTTGCTGAGAGCCACAAAAACCCGTGGCTCAAGAATACAGCTAACACCTCCACAAAGTGCCATCTCACAGTCACCTAGAGGGAGGAAAAAATATGTCCTAAACCAAGAGGATTAAAAATATACACTCACTGGCCACTTTAATAGGAACTTGTTCTTGATTCTAAGATTCCTCTTCTTGGCTGCAGGAGTGGAACCCAATGTGGTCTTCTGCGGTTGCATACTGAGATGCTTTTCTACTCACCACGGTTGTAAAGCGTGATTACTATATGAGTTACTATATCCTTCCTGGCACCTCAAACCAATCTGGCCATTTTCCTCTGACCTCTCATATCAACAAAACATTTCCACCCACAGAACTGTCTCTCACTCAATGTTTTTTGTTTTTCGCACCATTCTGTGTAAACTCCAGAGACTGCTGTGTGTGAAAACCCCAGGAGATCAGCAGTTTCTGAAATACAGTAAATCCTCTAATACTGGCCTGTATTCCATTACTGGCCGGGACTCTAATATTGGGCGGTCTCGCTGTCGGAGGAGGTAAATAATGGCCGGACTCTAATACAGGCCGGGGCTATAACCAACGATGTTTCTGAGATCATAGTGGCCTTACACAATCGTTCCGATCTGAAAGACATCAGTGGCGCCGCCAGGCGTATGGCCGTACGCACTAGGCGTACCTTGGGGAGAGAGATCTCATCTCATCTCATTATCTCTAGCCGCTTTATCCTTCTACAGGGTCGCAGGCAAGCTGGAGCCTATCCCAGCTGACTACGGGCGAAAGGCGGGGTACACCCTGGACAAGTCGCCAGGTCATCACAGGGCTGACACATAGACACAGACAACCATTCACACTCACACCTACGCTCAATTTAGAGTCACCAGTTAACCTAACCTGCATGTCTTTGGACTGTGGGGGAAACCGGAGCACCCGGAGGAAACCCACGCGGACACGGGGAGAACATGCAAACTCCACACAGAAAGGCCCTCGCCGGCCCCGGGGCTCGAACCCAGGACCTTCTTGCTGTGAGGCGACAGCGCTAACCACTACACCACCGTGCCACCCGGGGGAGAGAGATTTTTTTTTTTTTTTTTAATTATAATTGTTACCTGAATGCTTTGGCAATGCAACATAATTTGAGAGAGAGAGAGAGAGAGAGAGACGTGTGTGTGCCGGCGCATTTGTGTGCTTCAGGAGTGGGCGGGGTGTGCGTGACCAAGAAAGCTCATTGGTCAATGCAGATATACTTTTCTTGCACCACTGAGATTCTCTCCAGTTTTGAGAAACGGAGACAGACAATCGTCAGTAGTCAGAGCTTGTGCGAGAATTTATTGAGAAGCGAGTCAAAAATGAGTAAACGAACCCTGAAACAAACGAGCTTGTTTCAGACTTTTACGAAAAAGTCCAAAAGCAGTGATCCAGGGGTGTCATCTGCTTGCCAGTCCTCTCCAGTATCAGCTAGTAACACGGCACCGGCAGCTTCCACTCCTCCGCAACCGAGCAGCAGTGCGCTGCAGCTGGATGCGAGCTCAGTTCCTTTGAGGGAATTGCCTTCATCTACCTCTGAGTTTGAAACTAGCCATACATCCAGTGAATTTCATATAAGAACACCTACATCTCCCCATGTCCCTTACGATCAGAAGTAGATGGTTGCTCCACCTTGCTGACAAATGAGCCATCAGATAGCTTTACTAATGAGCCACGAGTCAGCCCGCTATCACTGACATCACATTTATCACACATAGGTCAACTTCAGCCAGATGCCTTAAAATGTGCACCGGACTCTGTAAAGCTCAATGTCCTACAGAACCGCTTCAAACCAGACAGAGGGTGGGTGGCTCCTTCTACTCTGATTTTCGGTAAACTCAGAAAAATACCCGAGGAGTTTTTCAGCGAGTCTGTGTACCCCACGTTGCGCTACAGTGTGCGTCAGAGTCGTGCGTGCGGTAGTGCTGAGCAAGTTCACTAGATTCTAATCGAGGCTATAAAGAGTTTATTGTTTATTGTCGTGTGTAGTTCACATATGTTGTTCAAATATCAGCCTGTGTTCATGGAAGGCTATTGTTCAATTTCAAGTTAAAGTTCTATCGTTGTTTTGTGTATAAGCCTATAGATCGACTCTTCATAGAAACTGCAGCACGCAAGCGTTTTTTTTTTGGGGGGGGGGGATTACACCGCTAGTGCGGACCTTACAGTTCAACCCTGCAGGCGCCCCTGATTGTGATTACCAGTAGGTCTGGTGGTAACCAGGCAACCAAGCATCAACTTGACTCGAACGTGAGACTTCAGTTTTCAGTCACCAGCAGGCTAACGGTGTTTACCATGGCAGCGAAGAGACGAAAATTTGACAGAAAAATTGCAGCTGCTGGAAAGGATGTCTGAATTACCGGTATTTGTTGATAATGTTCTGTATACCGTTATGGTAACTGTACTTTTTCAATAAATGAACCTATTTTATAGGTTCAAATAGACACAAAATCTCGTTTTTATTCATTCCACTGGTAGTCTGTTTTGCTCAAATAGAAATAGAGGCCTGCCTCTAATTCTGGCCTCCTTCCAATAATGGCCTGGACCAAGATGCACTTGAGTGAAATAAAGGCCCCGGCCTATATTAGAGGATTTACGGTACTCAAACCAGTCCATCTGGCACATTAATCCATGCCATGCCACAGTGAAAGTCACAGAGATCACAATTTTTCCCGTTCTGATGTTTGAAGTGAACATTAACTGAAGCACTTGATTTTGTATCTGTTTGATTTTATGCATTGTGTTTCTGTCAAGTGATTGGCTGATTAGATAACGGCATAAAACAACAGGTGTATGGGTGTTCCTAATAAAGTGGCCAGTGAATGTATATATATTACAATGTGTATAAAACATTTTCCTACCACTGGTTACCTCGCAGCTTGTAACTTGAATGTTCTAAAATTATTTGTCTTATAAGCTTATCTAGTTAATTCATATCATGGCAAATCTAGCAGTTCATATAATAGTCAAGTCAACTTTATTGTCATTTCTGCCACATGTACAGGACATAGACGGGATTGAAATATCCTTTCTCCCAGACCCTCAGTGTGAAAAATACACAAACAAAATGAGTATAAAAACTGAAAAGAAAAAAAAAACCACCCTGAAAAAAAACACAAGTTATAAAATACAGTTAAACCACACAAGCAGAAATAGTGCAAATGGAGTAAATAGTGCAAATTGGCTTAATGGATATGGGAGTATCTACAATGTGCAAATAATGCTGAGTAGTGAGCAGATGTTTAAAAAAATTATAACAAATTACAGTAAGGGGGGGGGGGACATGACAAAATAACAGACCATCCAACTAATTTCTCAAGGATTTTCTATTCCTCAAGCACATCCCATACCCTCCCTAATAAATGAATAGTCATAAAAGATGACAATAATCAGACATACTAATGCTGTAATACTATTACAGTGGTGCTGGAAAAATTAACCTGTGCAGATTATCAGGGGTTATCAAGCTATTTGCTTTTATTGCAGAGACCAGATAGCATAAGAATTTATAATTTACACACACACACACACACACACACACACACACACACACACACACACACACACACACACACACACTAAAGGTGTCTTGGAAACAATGCACAGCTTTGTTGTGCTGCAAAAGCCTCATCGCCACTGATAGAACTTTGGTCAATGTCCAGAGTTTGGGCTTTATTTTTTTATTAGCCTCAGTATCTACGGTCACACATCTTCTCCAAAGGGGCTGTAGCCTTGCAGTAATTTAAGTTAAGAAAGGTCTTACCTTGTTTTATTGCTTGACAAGCAGAGTGGACTGCAACTAGGGAGGAGGAGCAGGCACAGTCAATGGCAAATGAAGGCCCAGTGAGGTTGAATGTGTAGGAGATCCTGTTGGCTGCTATACTCATAGCTGTCCCTGTGCCATTGTAATGGGTTATTGTACTTGGGCTGTTGTTCAGTAGTGTTTCATAATCTCTGTTCATGAGCCCTGAGAAAAGCATGATGAGAATATATGTATACACAGCTGCTGCACTTGACTGATACATCAGTGACTGCTGGACTAGAATTGTTCACCAACCAAATAATAGCCTACCTGTTCTGTGGTGGTCTCATAAAGCTGTCACTGCACTGATAGACTAAATAGTAAGATATACTGAAATGTTGTTGTTATTATTACCTATGTAAACACCTGTTCTGGACCCACTGATTTTTTCCATGGGAATGCCAGAATCTTCCAGTGCTCTATAGGAACAGTGCAGAAGTAGCTTCTGCTGGGGGTCCATAAAATTAGCCTCGGCTTCAGAGATGCCAAAAAACCTATGATCAAACTCATTGAACCTGACAGAAAAGAAGCAGAATATCTCATAATTAATATTTTAATTTCTGTATCTGAGAGAATCAAATTGTTACACACACACATACATACATACTATCGTTGACTTTTTATTTATGTTTTTCTACTCATTATTCCAAAGAAAGTGAAGTACATAGCAAATTCTGTGCAATACTCCAGAAAGGTTCATACATAACGGTGTGTACATCCAGATTAGTTAAACTGTGTACAAATTATACTCCTATCTATAAACATTCTCCCATTTTATGGGACCAAAATTATTGCATGATTCTAAAGATAAAAACATTTTACAACCAAGGAACAAACAGGATTATTTAAACAGGCTTTTGTGTAAGTAGCCAAGATCCATAAATACTAAATAAGTACTCAATGCCATACAAACAGAGATAAACTACAATTAAAGTTGTCACTGCGTGTTAATCGCAGTCATTCTATAAGCTCAGCTTCTGTTTGCTGAAAGAACAAAAGCCTTTTCTCTTATCATTTACAAGATTGTACCTCACAGCAAAAAAAAAAACCCAGATAACACTCATCTCATCATCTCTAGCCACTTTATCCTTCTACAGGGTCGCAGGCAAACTGGAGCCTATCCCAGCTGACTACGGGCGAAAGGCGGGGTACACCCTGGACAAGTCGCCAGGTCATCACAGGGCTGACACATAGACACAGACAACCATTCACACTCACATTCACACCTACGGTCAATTTAGAGTCACCAGTTAACCTAACCTGTATGTCTTTGGACTGTGGGGGAAACTGGAGCACCCGGAGGAAACCCACGCGGACACGGGGAGAACATGCAAACTCCGCACAGAAAGGCCCTCGCCGGCCACGGGGCTCGAACCCAGGACCTTCTTGCTGTGAGGCGACAGTGCTAACCACTACACCACCGTGCCGCCCCCAGATAACACTATTATAATTATTTTTAGAGACAGCACTTTAAATTGAATAGAACAGTCTTAAAAGTAAACAAGTTTTAGCAAGTGTAAGAATAAGACAACAAACAAGGAAAATAAGAAAGAATAAGAATAAGACAAAGAATATGATGACGACGAAGAAGAACCATAAAAATAATTTACCCATCTATGAAAGCAGCTTTAGTAGTCTGTATTTTTCCAAGAATGGTGTCATCAGGATTGTACCACTGTGTTACATCAAATCTCTGCTCTGGAATATCCACAGCACAATTTTTCCCTTCAACAAGAACTTTCCAGAAATTGTCAAGTCCCTCACCTGCAAGGGTGCCACATGTATCATAAGTATTTATGTACAATACTCGGGGAAGAATCTGTGTGGAAAGAATTGACACTTACCCCCTGGGAAGCTACACCCAATGCCAACTATAGCAATATCTTCATCCATGCTCTTTGTCTCAACAACAGTTCTTTAGCAGATGAAAGCTTTGGCACCACACTATATACAGCTTCATCATCACTGTGTTCCTATTACAAACCAGAGTATGTATGCCCACATCCATGCCTGCACTCCATCTCAGGGCCTTTATAAAGCTTGCTTATTCACGAGAATTGTTTCAACTTAAGTTTCTCTCAACAGAGGGGTATTGGGTTACATGCAGGTTCTTCATGCAACCCACAATTAAGGTGGTTTGAAACAAAAGCCATTAATTGCATGGCTGGGCAAAGGGGGGGGGGGGGGGGGAAGAGTTATTTAAAGGCACTTCCTTTAAGGGGGCATAATGGAGGCATTTTCTCCAACCTCCAATAATACAGTGTGGTATTATAGAATTCTGATCAGTTAAAAGAGCTTTTATCACGCATCACTGATAAGAAAACCACCAAGCAGAAAATTAACCCCCAAAAAACATATCAGTTTCCTCAGTGTTTGTTCTTTAAAGACAGTATGGGCAGTGACCATTTAAAAGTAGTTGCCCCTTATTATTATGAGGTAAGGAGATACCTCGGATTATTTCTTTTTATTAAAGCTCTAACAATTATGCAAAATCACTACAATTCTGACCATTACAGGGCATCTATTAGTTATTTCTTTAGCATTTTAAATCTTGCTCGAATATGGTTCATTTACCTTCTCGGTTAGAAAACACAATCTCACACTTCCCAGTTTGTCCATTTCCAGCACACTTTATTAGTTATTCATCATTGCTCATTTTTAATTCTCAGTGAGGAATAATTCACAGAGCAGACAGACATACATTACATAGACTCTTATATACAGGATTTCCATCACAGCCCCTTTAAAGGCCACAAAACTGGCTGCAGTTAATCAGGCAAATACAGATGACTTCCATCAGCACCATTTCAAACCAGTATTAGACAAATAAATAAGTCACCAAGTAAAATCAGATTTGTTCATACAACTAAATAACCTACCAGCTAACATAAAAGACAAGAAAATTTCTGGTAATTAATCCTGCAACTTATTTCATGTTCTTCACTTCAGCCTTTACTTTCTTACAGGAAAACGTCTGTAAATTCCTTCTTCATGGAAAGTAGAACAAGTATTGGTTTCTTTATTTTCCAAAAATGTTTCAGAGCTGGAAGTTGCTCCTTAAAGAAAATAATACTTAGATCTTTCACCTGTTATTGAAGTAATACTGATGTTCTGATGTTACATTTGTGGTTCATATTTAATGAAATGAGTGAGTGAGTGAGTGATGAGTAAAATTAAACATTTAATTCCAAGACTGCATCAAAGGTTTATTTGCTTGTTCAAAAAGATGCATAAAATATTCAGCTGGTATGCATCCAGATTCAAGGATAACTTGAAGTACACTACAACTGAGGTCACAATTCCTTTGCAAAGCAAATTTTACAGTTATGTGAAATATTTTCAAGTTGCAGCTTGAGTTCATCTATAAAGACTATGGTTAAAATAAAGTGTTTAAAAAAAAAAAACACAGCAATGTACTTTGCTTCCATTAACAGGCTATCATAGTATAGCCATGTGATATTGTTAGATTAGATCAATAAGATCTGGCATGTTTAATGGTTCTATTGCAATATAGAGGTCCGTTTCTGTGGAATGCAAAATCCTCAATTGCGTCATTCATGGCTTGATTCCCGAGGGCAAAACTTGCCCCCTTATTTTCACTCCATTTTACTGGACTTATAAGAGAAAATGAAAAGTGTACAAGGTGGAAGGGGTAATCATGCCTTCCTGCACACACAGGATGGTGAAAAATGTCTATTGACTGATACTTTTCATTTGTCAGAAGAGCAGCTGTTGTGCAAAAGTGGAAATACATAATAAACTGCACTGGTACATACATACAAGCTACAAAGAAGTTGTTTTATAAAAAAAGTTGGTTTGGTAAATCAGAAATAGTCCAAGTGAAATTAGAAATGGCCCTCCATGAAGGTGTTTTTGAAATTGGTTTGGCCTTCCAATTACAGAACATTAGAGCACTGAAAATTAAGTAGAAACATATTTATATCTGTTTCTGCTAACTGATTGTGGAAGAACTGAAATTATATTAAAAATGTCCTTCCTCATTCCATGACCTCTGTTTAAATGAATGTCTTCAGCTCTTTTTGACATTCTTGAGAACAATATCATCTAGGGTCTAGAGATTTGCCTTCTAGAACCATCTGAATTTCTTTTGCATCCAGAGTCTCATAGGTGAGCAGAGCATCTGCCAGTTTTTTGTGCTCCTTGCTGTATGTCTTGAGGAGTTTCTTGGCACGCTCGTATGAATCCTGAAGACAAAAGTACAAGAACAGAACATGGAGAGTATTTGCATCAGCATGTGTACTCTTCAAGACCATGAGCATGCTTCACTGAGTGACCATGAGACTGAAAGGTACCTGTAGCAGTATTCTGACTTCCTGGTCAACAGCAGCTTGCGTTTCTGGGCTATGTTTGGACAGGTCAGAGTAGGTCATGACCCCCAGCTAGACAAGGCAGAGAAAACAGCAGATTCAGACTGATTATGCTGTTATACAATGAAACACAGGTGGAAAAACTGGCAACAAATCTGCACCCAACACAAGTTAAATATCACTAATGTAGCCCACTTCCTAGAATTAGTTAAGTAAGGCCTGATTTATACTTCTGTGTTAACTGAAGTGCACATTGGGCCACAGCGAGGGTTTATTGGTAAACGTGGTGTGTAGACATGCTTTGATGCTCTGGCTTGCTTTACTCTAGGGAGTTAAAAATGTGTATTGCATGTGTCTACGGTGCTGTGCATCAACTGGCTTTTAGGTGAATGCTGACTGGTTGTAGGAAAAGAGTGTCCTGTTGCGTACCAGGAAACATGGACATTTCTTTCTCTAGGTTTAACAAAGGTTTTAGAGTAATATTGTTCCAAATACATCAAGTCCAAATGTTAAATAAACGCATAATAATAAAAATCAAATCCAAGTCTTCTATGTGCTAGGGACTTGATCTCCCAACAAGCAAGTAGATCAGTGAAATACAAATTCCCCCTTTGCTGTCCCTTTAATTCTGGTGTAATTAACGCAGTACTGCCCCCTAGTGTACATGCTCACATTAAGTATGAAGGCTGACCCCAATGTGAGTGAGGGCACACAAAGACCTGACCTGTTTGCAGATACACTCACACATATGTAAATCAGCCCTAACATTCCAAATATACACTTTCATAGTATAGCATTACATTTTCCTGAAAGGGCTATAGGTTAATAAAAAAAGACAGCAAATGACAGCTTAGATGAAGTTCTAAAGTATGGGGATCATAGAAAAGCTTCTTATGAATTTTCTCCCTTTGCTTTCAGTGAAAATGAACAACCAATTGTTTAAAAAGCCCTAATGGAATTTAAAGTCTACTAGCTACCCATTAGATTAGCTGAATCTCTCTAAACAACTGAAAATTGACAAAGTTTTGCATCATAAACATTAAGCACATTCCACGAAATGAGTCATAAAACCAAGAATTCACAAATATGCAGGCCAGTCATGAAACTATCACGCATTTAATCAGTAATCAGACCTTGTCACTCATTCCAAAGCGTGTAACCATCATGTTTGCAATCTTCGTGGCTCCATCGAAATCACTTGATGCTCCTGTAAAGAATGAACAATACATTAGGAGTGACCGAACTAAACATAAGAAACAAACCTGCTATCGGTACAGATACTCACCCGTAGTGATGTTTTCACCCCCGAAGATGAGCTCCTCTGCCACCCGGCCGCCCATACTGACATCCATCTGAGCCAACAGCTGAGCACGAGTCTCACTCCACCGATCGTTTTCTGGGAGCATAGACACCTGAGCACGAACATACAAATACATAAATACAGTATTCTTCTGAAAGTCTTATTTGACAACAACAAAAACTGTTATCTTAGCGATAATTACATGACCGAGGGTGGGTCCTCGTGGCATAATGGTAGCTTTATTTATGGGCATGGCATCTTTAGTATAATATGCCACAATAGCGTGCCCAGATTCATGATATGCAGTGATTGTCTTGTTTTTCTTGTCAATCTCCACACTCCTACGCTCTGGGCCTGGTGAGAAATGTCAGAAATTAGTTGTTGGCTTTCTTTCGGATTCAGGTCCTCCATTTATAATTCCTCTCCCATGCGGGCAGAGTGTGAAGCCTCACCCATGAGGATCTTATCTTTAGCAAACTCCAGTTCCTTTAACGTCACCATCTCCTTTCCATCTACAGCAGCCTTTAGCGCAGCCTGATTCACCAAATTTTCCAGCTCTGCTCCAGAGAACCCCACTGTTCCCCTAGCAATAATTTCTGCATCCACATCTAGAAATATAGGAGAAGGGGGGGGAAATTTATTACAACCCTGATTCCAAAAAAGTTGGGGCGTTGTGCAAAACGTAAATAAAAACAGAATGCAATGATTTGCAAATGCTTTTTGACTTATATTCAACTGAATACAATACAAGATATTTAATGTTCAACTCATTCTGAATTTGATGCTAGGACCATGTTCCAAAAAAGTTGGGACAGCAGCTTGTTTACCACTGTGGTACATCACCTTTTCGTTTAACAACACTCAGTAAGTGTTTGGGAATTTCCCCATTCTTGTTTGATATACAAATTCATTTGCTCAATAGTCCAGGGTCTCTGTTGTCATATTTTATGCTTCATAATGCGCCACACATTTTCAATGGGAGGCAGGTAGGCCAGTTGAGCACCTGCACTCCTTTACTACGAAGCCACACTGTTGTAAAACGTGTAGAATGTGGTTTGGCATTGTCTTGCTGGAATAAGGGGGAAAACCGTGGGTACTAACACACCCCTATACCATCACAGGTGGGCTTTTGAACTTTGCGTTGGTAACAATCTGGATGGTCCTTTTCCTCTTTAGTGCAGAAGACACAACATCCATGATTTCCAAAAACAATTCAAAATGTGGACATCAGACCACAATGCACTTTTCCACTTTGCATCAGTGCTCAGATGAGCTCAGGCCCAGAGAATTCAGCAGCGTTTCTGGACAATGTTGATGTATGGCTGTCGCTTTGCATGGTAGATGCAGTGATGAACTGTGTTTACCAACAACGGGGTTCCAGAGTGTTCCTGAGCTTATGTAGTAACGTCCTTTACACAATCATGTCGGTTTTTAATGCAGTGCCACCTGCAGGATCGAAGGTCAAGGGGTGTTCAATGTTGGTTTTTGGCCTTGCCCCTTACACGCAAAGATTTCTCTGGATTCTCTGAACGTTTTGATGATATTATGGATTGTCAATGGTGAAATCCCTAAATTACTAGCAATTGTATGTTGAGAAATGTTCTGAAACGGTTAGACTATTTGCCCACGCAGTTTTTCCACAAAGTGGTGAACCTCGCTCCATCCTTGCTTGTGAAAGACTGCATTTTTCCAATTAGCAACCAATTAACCCGTTTACCAGTAGAATGTTCCAAAACCGGTGTTTTAAATCATTCCACAACCTTCCTGTTCTTTTGTTGCCATTGTCTCAACTTTTTTGGAACGCGTTGCAGGCATCAAATTCAGAATGGATTTATATCTCATCTTTGTATTGTATTCAACTGAATATAGGTCAAAAAGGATTTGCAAATTATTGCATTATGCTTCTATTCAAGTTTTACACAGCATCTCAACTTTTTTGTAATTGGAGTTGTAAAAAATATTATATACATTTGTATTTTTCCCCTCAGATACAAATAATATTACAATATTTTCTCACCAGGGTCCACTTTGATTTTCTTCAAGTACCAGTTGAGGATCTCAGTGCGTCCTTTTACATCAGGTCTGGGAACTGTGACTTGCATGTCAAACCTCCCAGGTCTCACAAGAGCACTAAATACACACAAGGACACACACAGACACAAGAAAGCAAGTCAAGGCACTTAAAAAAAAAAAGTCTAAATAGGTTGTACTACACTTTCATTACACTTTTCCTTGGTTAATGGAGTGGGAGGGCTTCATTTAAACACACTTTAATAAAACACACTAGGTTCTTGCCGTTTCCTCTTAAAGAAAATGAAACATTTTACAGACAGATTTTGTTCAGTTTCCTCTTTTCACCATTAAATATAATCATGACAAGAGTGCACTGAGAGCACACTATCCCCCGCTACAATATACTGCAAACGAAACTGCAATATGCGTATTACTGTCCTATAATAAAGCTTTCCGCCAAGTTTCGTGAAATTCCTCCAAAAATTGCGAGAGGAGTTCATTTCAGAAGGCGAGTATCCTTTCCTGGAATGGACGGACGAACAGACAGACATCGCCATGACATAATCCCCCTTCAGGCCTTTCGGCCAATGGGGGATACAAAGGGAAAAAAAATATATATTAAAATGGGACATGTATTGGGGTGTTTATGCTGCGTTCATGTGCTATGGGAAGATGATATTTTCCAGTTGGGAAGTGGTATTTACCAATGTGTTGTGTTCACATGCTTTTGTTGTTGTTGACAAATTAAAGATGGTGGACCAGATTCAGAATCAGGCCTGTTATTTGGCTAAAACAATTATAGATTGCCTTGTTCATCAGCTGCAGCAGGAATACGAGTTATCAAAAGTCAAAAGGTAAATAATGCTGAATATTTCCTGATCATGACAAGTAGAGATTTTCTTAACACATTGAATGCCACGCAGTTTTTGGAAATTTGGCTGTAGCCACAATGAGAGTAGCCAGTATCTAGATCATTGTTGGCGTTCTTTGGACAGCCACAGAATATTTTGTATTCGGCTATAATATACATATTATAATAATATAATATACATAACATGACTCGTTTAAAAGGTGAGAGTCAGCTTTCCGTAGGTGAAAACCACTTCTTTCTTGGTTCATAAGCTAGTCTTGTACCGCTCGCCGCCATGCTGAAAAGGTTAAAGTTCATCTCATCTCAGCAACTGTATCAAAATTTTCTACGAGTTGCCCAGTGGAAAATACCACAAGAAGGGGCGTTCATGTGTGCTTTCCATGTCGGCGTTTGGTATTTACCATAATTCCCATAGCACATGAACGCACCATTAGTGATGATGCATTTAGAACCTTCGTGTCCCGTGTCCTAGTTTGATAACAGACCATTCATACCCAAAATGTTTCTGAAATCCCATACTTGTCCATTCTTGTGCAAGAACCTTTCATTCTTCAGGGGTATGTATGCTTACCTCAGCGTTTAAAATATATATATATATATATATATATATATATATATATATATATATATATATATATATATATATATGATTTAAACCTGTTTTCCAAACAGTGCACTTACTTATCCAAAGCTTCTGCAAAATTTGTTGCACCAATAACAATAACCCCTTCGTTTGGTTTAAACCTGAAATTATACAAGAAATAATAAAAAGGATTAGAATAAGAACCCCTGTTTATTTCTGCAATTACTTTGAAAACAGCACAAACTACTAACCCATCCATTTCTGCAAGGAGCTGGTTAATGGTCTGACGTGAATATGGATGCATGGGTGACTCTATCCGCTTTCCACCCACACTGTCCAACTCATCAATAAAGATCACACAAGGTGCATTAGCTTTTGCCTCTTCTGCAGGGAAATGAAAACAAAATCTTACTGTGTTTCACTGGATGAACAAGACTTTACCTTGTAGAACAATAACCTTCATAGAGCTATGTATGAAACAGAGGCAGGGCTGTACCATCCTAAAAGCACTTCATACTCACTGAATAGGTTCCTGATGCGACTTGCTCCAACACCCACAAACATCTCATCAAACTCAGACCCTGATGCATAGTAGAATGGAACATCTGCTTCCCCTGCCACAGCTCTGGCAAGCAGAGTCTTTCCAGTACCAGGCGGACCGACCAGGAGGACACCTGCAAAAATAGTGTTCACTTGGTCAAAACCTTTAAAGCACAATGCATTCATTTTATTGACAAGGTTTCCCCCCCCCCCCCCCCTTCAGATTCTAGCTCGATACCTTTGGGTAGCTTTCCACCAAGTGCAGTAAATTTCTGAGGATTTTTCAAGAACTCAACAATGTCTTGAAGCTCACTCTTTGCCTCCTCCACACCTTTCACATGCTCAAAAGTGACGTTCTTCATTTGGATTGGATCCAGTGCAGCATCCAGGCCAGATGAAGTACGGAATCGGACTGTTAATGGACAAAACACAATGAGGAAAAGTAAAGCTTGCAAAGAAACAGTGATGAAACATAATTAACAAACTTTAGTAATTATGTCTTTTCTTTTTTAAAACACATTGGGCTACAGTGTTGACCAAATTCATAAAAATGACTTCAGAAATAATTAGTGGAAGGAGGCAACATGATAAACTGTGACAGTTATGTTAATTTATAGAGACAGCACAGATTGGTATAATACAGCTAACTGTCAATTAATTAGTGACTACATAGTTGTAAAAACTTGGCAATGTGGTGTCTCTCATTTACAGATTTTGTGCACATCTATTAAAACATTTATATGTGCACTGTAAATACTAGACATTTTCAGTACAACACTCATGCTCAAGTTATATCAATTTGAGATAGGTTAGCTTTGCGATCAACTTTGTATAGACCAAACCTGAACATGCACTCCACACTTTGAGCACTAGTCACTGTTAGAAAACAGATTTTGTGCCATGCATGCAAACATCAATAATAAGTAAGATGGGAAACAAACCAGTATCAGAAAACGAGCCTTTACCCGAGAGAAACGGGGTTCTCGACAAACCGTAGATGCCAATAAGTAAGAGGACAAGCAAAATCAGACGAGTCCTCTTAAGTGAATCTGCCAAAAACAATAGTATCTCTTATGACACACAACCAATTTTTCACACACGTACTTCTCCTATACATGGCACATAAAAATTCCTGTGTAGTTACATATGTTAACAGTGAAAAGATCTTGTTAAGGCTAGTCATGATAAATGCACATTACTGATGGAAGTAAGCACTGAGGTAAGTATTTAAAGCATAAGCAAAACTTTATAAATAATCACTATGTATCGGTGTCCCAAACATTATTTAAAGTGTCATGCCTTGTGTCTTCTGCATTAGGGCTTGAGATTTCATGAAGCCCTCTGTAAAACCAGTCTTAAAGGCATCTTGCTGATTCTCTGGAAGATTCCTCTGTTTCATTAACTGGTCAAGGCTCTCAGCATCAGCTTTATCCCTCATGAGGAGACCCTGCAAAGCCGGAGGAACGTAGAAAGAAATAACTATGGGTATATACAAGAAAACAGACACTCAGACTATCGCAAAACAATTATGACAAATCATTTAACAATTCAGCATAACTGCACTCTTGCTCATGCGATATTGCTTAATTGTACACCTCAAGATTCCGAAGATCGCTTCCTAACCTTCATAAATAGTGGGGTATAGGTTTCTGATTCTGCTGGACTCTCATAGCTGGACTGAAGACGCCTGGTCTTAGACCTCAGAGTCTTAAAACCTCGGCTTTGGACCCACACTTTAAAAAAGAAAACACACACACACAAAACATATACACAACTGCACTGTTGATAAAAAAAAAATGCATAGAGTACAATGAAAACAATGTACTGAGCACAAATAGCTCATTGTGTTAAATCACAGCAAGGAGATTCTCTTTCACTGGACACTATGGTTGAAAGCTTTATGAATAGATTTAAGTTCTCTGCATTACCTTGCAAGTGCTGAAGATCTGAGCAAACAACACGAAGGGGATGGGAATTTTGTCTATGGAATATCGGACAGCCAAAGAGTCCAGGCATTCTGTGGGAGAAACCTGGTAAAGCAAAGAGTAAAAAAATAATTATTTTCTTGTGAAATTATACAATAAACAATCCAGCACATCATGAACAAATGGCTGTCACTCTAACATGTTTTTCCACTAAAACTGTTAAACCAAAGCCATATCTGAAGAACACTGTGGATTGCAGAACCTCTTACCATGTTTGTTGTGAAAGAAAGAATCTGTCGAGATGTGTGACGTTTTCCATCTTGAAGGTCGAAGGCAAACCCTAAGGTCTGAGCTCTCTTTGGGAGCTGGTATGGGCAGCAGTCTGTTTAACAGCTCATTGGCTCCACTTAGCCTCAGCTCTGAGATCCCCAGGTCTTTATGGATTTGCTTAAGCTGCAGGATAGTCATTGACAACCAGGATCACCAAAATATTGCACAAATATGCAAATGCTTGGGTATAAACATGCCAGAAGAAATGTTCCCAGGGTAGGGAACAGGAAATTTCTAAGGAAACAGCGGTGTTCATCAATAAAGAGCTTAATATAATTATTACAAGTTTATCTCTGTAAATGTGAAGACTACGCTTGTGCTTCACGGTTTTGTTTGAAACAGTGAATAGCAAACGTGGTTGGCAGATTCCTCATATTGTGAAAGCAAATTATTATTGTCCTTGTAACAAAAAAAATAAAATCAATTACCTCAACCAGATATAGTCGTGCTAAATCTGAATCAACCAGAAAAAGTGAGAAATTTCACAAATGAGAAAAGAAAAAAAAAATCTTTTGCAGTTGGGTGTTAAATCTTCCACATAAGCTATTGCTAAAGTAAGAAGTTAATTATGAAATTAAGTTGACAATGGCTTTAAATAACACTTAGACACACCACAGTCATTGTTGGTCCACATTACAAAAAGACTATAGCTCACCTTTTTACATTTAAAAGCGACATATAAAAATGCATAAACAAACCTGCAAGGATTCCTAACCTAAAAGACGAGCGCTGAATTGCCTCGCTCTACTCTTGCCTGTTTAAAGTGCATATCACGGGTAAATTCAGGAGTTACATCAATGTAATTCTCCTATTTTATATTAAACTTTGGTCAAATATCTGTCACATTTTGCATTTTGTGCAATTTCTTTACCTTGCACGATACCAAAAAAAATTCAGTTGAAATCAAGCCATTTGAGGCGAATTGGTCCACCTCTGAAAAAACTTGGCATTTGGATTTCCCGGCAAACATTGACTTTCATGACGTCACGTGCGGGACGCCTCCCTTTGAATCCTACGTCAGCGCTGGTTTGTTTATGAGAAAACAACCTGGTGGTTTTCTGCAAATTTCTTCAACATTATCACGTAATTATTAAAATGGTTAACAGATGTATTGTAGGAGGGTGTAGCAACACCAGTCTTGATGGGATTAGTACTCATCGTTTCCCACATTGCGCTCAGGTGACAATTCCATATTTCAATGCAAAATTGCTAGCTGCTAAACTTGGTCTACACAGGCTGTGCACTGAAACCGTGCAAGCTCGCGCTTCCGCAGGTAACGTCACGAATCTGGCTCCAGGCTCCCTTGGGATTTTTCCAGACGCGTTTTGTTATTTTATTTTTTTCTGCTGTAGACAGACGGCCTTGTGCAAAATTACCCTTCTGGATGAGTGTATAAAGGGACATACTTTCATATAAAAAAAAAAAAAAACGAATTTGGTCCAGGATATGCACTTTAAAACAGCATTCTAGCAGCTTCCCCATGTTATAACAGGTGAACTGCAGATGTTAAATTTTAACTTTGTCTTCTATGAGTAAATAGAATACAAATCCGCACACTTGAATACATGTAACACAAAGAATATTATCTATATGTTAACATCAGGGATGCAAACACAACCATGGTCAAAAAAAAAAAAAAAAAAAAAAGGAGTGAGGTAGCGCGGCGACGCGGACCCCCACCACCACCCACACACACAAAATATCAGTCAGACAACAGTTTCAACAAAACAGAACATTTATTAATTACTATTATTTATTAATTCAGTTCCCAATCCATCTTCAGTTCCCCACCCCAAAGTCAGTCCATCCTTACTCCTTTTTCTTCCTTTTCTTTGCCACTTCCTGAAGTTTGTGTAGTGCCTTGGATGTATGCACCACGAACTCATAACACACACATGGGTTACACATTACCATTTGATCACTCAATGTTCTAAAATAGCAGCTAGTCGGGTGCTAACGGTTAGCATTTTAACTAAGCCAGACAGCCACAAGCTTTAATAAGACCAATTCTTGCACGTATAGAACGGTATTATGGCACTTAAATATTATCTAGGAACAAAAAACAATAGTCATTAACCCATGTAGACACTACGTTGAGAACATATACAGTCATCATGCAACTCCTCAAATAACATTACGTTTTTCAGGCGTTTTTTACCCCAAGGATAGGGTCATGGCTAATATGGTTAGATGAAGGAGGCTAGGTTACGAGAGACAAAGTTAATATATATATATGCACAATTATTTTAACACTTACGCTTGATTGTAGACGAGTAAATGACTTCCAGTTCAACGCTGATCGTTTACTCCCAGTCACCGAGGCTCCAAAGAAATACACACTAGTAGATGAAATTCAGCAAGTTGATAAATGAACACACCGATCTGAGGAAAAGCCTGGGAGTCACGTTCCTTAGCAACCAGATTGCCCAGCCATCGGTTCCATCCACTGACAGTGTAGCAGCTAGCAGTTTGTAACGGAACGCTGTTGAATATTATAATAGCAGCCAGCAGCTACACTGTCAATCTTACTATCTCTGCTGTCAATGGTTCCATATATCCACCAGGGGGAACCAAACGTTGTATGGTCTGCACAGTACTCGGGTCTATCAGTACTACCAGAGTGGATTACCAGAGAGCAAACACCCCCCCCCCAAAAAAAAAAAAACTCTTCGGATCTGCACATGTTAATAACATGTCCATGTGATAAAATTTACATAGGTAAAACCATCCGCCCTCTGAAACAAAGAATTAGTGAACATAAGAGTTCTATTAGGAGGAAAGATGTAAACTATCCCGTTGCCTGTCATTTTAATGATCAGTCACATCCTGTTTCCTCACTCAGATTTAGAGGTATAGAACAAGTCACCTTACACAGAGGGGGTGACATTGACAAGAAGTTATGCCAACGGGAACTCTTTTGGATATATACACATTAGAAGCACTACAACCATCAGGTCTAAACGAGGATTTTGACATGAGTGTATTTATTTAATTCTGAATTGTTTATTGAATGTTGAACTGTTTATGCTTTGTTTTATGATGGCGGGAGCCTGATGTGTACACAGCATGGACTTGTTCTTTTTTCTTTATGTTTCATGACTATTTTTACTACATTTCCCATGATGCTCTACTGACAGAGTGGCTGCAGCACTGACTACAGGTGCTCCTAATTAAGATGTATTAACTCAGCCCTGTTTGTTGGACTATGCACTCTGCCTGATGAAGGTCTAGCGACCGAAAGCTTGCTATCTCAGGCCCACTTTACACGGGGACGGTATAAAACAAAAATGCAAAAGTCCGGTTTCGTTCTCACTTTTTTCCGCGTCTACACGACCGTTTTCAAGGAGGAAATCTGCGTCTATACGGTGACGCATAAATGTCTCCGCTATGTCTGCACGCATGCGCAACATCTTCCGTCTTGTCTGATCTGCACATCTGCGCCGCTGTTCTGTCAAGTTATCCTACCAAGCCTACTACACATGCGCAAAATCCAGGAGGGTAGGAAAATTTAACAGTAGTTTTGTCCCACCGATCAGCTGGGCTGATAGAAAATCGGTGAGAATTTCACGCATTTGCCGATTTTTATGTTTTGTGCGTATTGGTCGAGTCTTTGGCCGAGTCAAATAATTTGTAATGACTTGTTTTAAATAATAAAACGGTCTGTATGAGAACTTGCTAGGATAACTTTACAGAACACTGGTCCGGCTGAGGTACTGTAGTGCTCGAGGGAGGAGCAGGAGCAAACCGAAATTCTTTTAATCTGCCTTTATTAAGTAACACTCACTCTTGTTTCGGTGAAGAAGAGAAAAGGCAGTGTCCATCTCAGCAAAATAAATCCGTTCGGCTGCTAGTTTTGTTTTCAGTCTCGGGTTTATGGTTTCACGAGCGGCTTGAATAGGCGGCGCGCGCGTGCGTGTAACTTGGCGACACCAAACTGAGGCACTCCAGCCGGGCGGGTGAGCAGGAAAACACATCTACTGCATTAAAACACAGAGCAGCTTGAAGGTCCGTTGGATCGATGTAATCAGACATGCTCTTACTTTTTTACTTACTTTCTTACTTCCCGGGCTGGCATGTGCAGTATATGACATATGTATGACGTAAACGCGTACCCGACGTGAGCAGATCCGAGCAGAGTTTCGCGTATTGTGTAGTTTAGACGGATATGCAACGGGGGCCGTTTTTAACTTATCCACTTTGGAAGGCGTTTTCAATTTTATCCGTTTTTCAGCCTCGGAAACACCGTCCCCGTGTAAACGAAAGGCACTTCTGATAAAATATTTAGTCGTTTTTACCCGACAGCGTCCTCGTGTAAACGGGCCCTCAGGAAAGAAATCATTGCACAGACTTCAAGTGTGCGGATTTGTATTCTATTTACTCAAAATTTTCACTTAATCCTGCACCTCGCCACAGATGAGCGGTGATCTTTGATTCCTTTAACTTTGTCTTCTATAAAAACAAGAACCTGGAAACAGATACACACCTGGCTTGTACAGTTACAGTCGCATTTTTCCATATTGCTATTATTCTTTGCAGTGTGCAATGACTGATACTCAATTAGGTATGAGAATCATGTGGAGTGTATAGTGTGAGAGGGTGTGTATAATGATGTGTACCAGTGTGTCAGAGGTTTGGGGCAGCATGTGCTGATCAGCTGAAAGCGCTCTGTGTAGACTCTGAACCGCAGCCGTGGCCGTGGAGCTGGCTGACACTTTGAGTGAGTGCACAGCGTTGATAATCTGGCTCAGGAGCACAGTTACCTGAAGGATAAAATGGAAATAAAACAGAAAATGTCCAGTCATTCAGACTACACTTGATCTGTGCAAGCGTGTGGTTCTTGAAGCACAGCCAGGAGGTCTGCCATGTCATAACTTTATTCCAGTAGTAAAATCACAAGTCCTCATTATCAAAGATATCACATTACTTATTTAGGTCTTACAGTTGTGTTTAACTGGTCACTTGAATGGGTTTAAGTCAAATATTAATATTTTAACAACAACAAAAAAAAAACCTCACACAAGCAGGCTTATAAATAAGGTAAAATTTTAATAAAATGCCGTCTGTGAGTGGAAAGCCCTAACAAATACATATACAAAGCCAAAATCTAAATATCATTAGAGTGGCGTCTACAATGCTTCGATTCCGCTATCCCAACATTTTAGCTGTATTCAGCAGGTGGCGCTGTGATCAGTCCTCCACTTCTGGGTCGTTCCCAGCCAAAACAATATTTTGACAAGTTTTCGCTGCATTTTATGTATCTTTTGCAAACGATTGCCATTATCGGATCATATACTCACTGTGGTTTGTATAAGTTTCGCTGAAATAAGATAGAATTAATAATTTTTTTTTTTACAAGAAGCATTGCCTGGAAGGTACTTTAGTGATCACTGATGATGGGGAAAAACAAATATATAATGATGGGGAATAATAATATAGATATATCATGTGGAATTTTGATCTAATTATACTTGTATGTTAAGCTCCAAAATCTATAGATCTACTCAGATATCGGTTGATTGGGGGCAATGCATGTTAAACATGCTAGAGTGATATTTGCAGGATATGTTAAACAGTCAATGTGTGTCAAACAACCAAATAAGTTCTTAAGTGGGGCGTTACAATCTTTCATAACCCATCATTGATACATAACCAATACTGGTTGATATAAGCTTAAAACAGGGTCTGCACGTGTTTTTCACCGATTACGGACCATCAAAGTATATTTGTATACACTACAAATGGGGGAATCCCTCGAGATTGCCTGAGGTTATGGAGAATGTAGAGAGAATGCATGGACATGCAAGTTCAATTAGTTGAAACAATCACAGCATTCGGTAATGCACGAGTCCTCATGAGTTTTCAAACACTTCAAATTGTCAATCCCCAAATATTTGAGAAGTTGATGTCTAAATACCAGCATAACACTCTGGTTCATAGCCCAATTCCAAAAACCTACCCAATAATAATATCCCTCATATTCCTTGAAAACTTTCAATGTTTTGAGGATGTTTTGAGTTGGGAATGTAAATTATGAGCCTCTTCAATAAGTATATGTTCAAACACCAATGCGAACAGAAATGATATAAGTGGCCGTGTCCATTTCCTGCAAATATCACTCTAATCAACTAATGTCAAGGAGTCCAGGGGTGTGGCACTTCGAGGTTACACTCACAGTGACAAGAATGATCAAATTGACAAATTTACAATTTAACAGACTATTTTCATCATGAAAAACATTACCTGATGGCTCCGTATCTTTAAAATTTACAAGATGTTATTAAACTTAAAACAAACCACAATAAACCCTGAATAACACACTTTACTTTTGTTGGTTTGGGCTGTGCGGCGTCCACCGTTGTTGACATTGTTGAACGACCCAGTGACGCGCGCGCCACCTGTTGAATACTCCGCACACATCATAGCGGAACCGAAGCATTATCGACAGTCCATAATTATCGACACCTTTTCAGATTTACCAATAAAAACCAAAATTTTACAAAAAGGTGAGTTTCAGTTACAACAGTTATTATTGGTTAATTAATCAACCGTAAGACCCCCCCCCCTTACTTGAGATGGAATTTTTAAGCACAATCAGTAATTTGAGGAAAACCTGAACATGATTATTGCAGGTAAGCATGGTGAAAAGATCATGGACATGTTTTTACTCATCAAATTCACGAATATTTCATAATCTCCTTGTCAAAACCTACTTTGTTTCTTATTCTTTCATTTGACAGTAGAGGGCTCGACATTAAGGACTGTCCGACTGCCCGGGGCAAGTGACACATGCATTCGGGCAAGTGGGATATGTCCCCGACATGCCCAACTGAGCAAGTTGGAATGGGCATATATTACGAACTAGCACGAAAAATTTGGCTTTTTGATCTTTTATTTCAGTTCCTAAAAGCGTCCCTCACTGCGTATCCGCCATTATGTCTTGGCTGTTTTCTTAGTCTCTGTTTCATTTACTGGTCTGCAAGTTATTTTATATACTCCTGCTGTTGTAGTATGGTATGCCTACTGTTTATAGACCCCTTGTGCATGACGTCACGTGATAATTACAGCTGGGGTCAAACAGACACCATCTGTCATGCAAGCAAGGCTTAATCTGTCTTCAATATGGTTAATTTTTGCACCGTTTTTGCTTGTTCAAACAGAGAAATAGATAAAAAGCATTACCGTCTCCCTACTATCAAGAAAAATGTTAAATAGAAGCAAATGCTTCAAGAACGCGGAAATGAGTGGTTAAAGAATACGAGGAGAGGAGCTCAGCCTGAAAACTCCAGAGAAATTCATGATTGTATTTAAAATGTATTTTACAAAAACAGAAAAGTCAGAAGTGAGAATGAAAGAATTTGCTTAAGAATCTCATTTTATTTTTTTCTGCTCGCATTCAAGTTAGCGCCTTCATGAAAGTGTTTGATTTTCTTAAAGGTGAAGCCGCTTCCTTATTCGACACAGAAAACCCAGATTGGTTTCAAACAACTCGGGCATAAAAAAAACAAAACAACAAAAACTCAACAAGGAATGGCATGCGCAATAAATCCTGAAAGAACGAAACAGATTAGAAGCAGAGAGAGCTGGATCTTTGTTTCTGTTATCAGAGGAACACAGTCCTCATCTCATCTCATCATCTGTAGCCATTTTATCCTGTTCTACAAGGTCGCAGGCAAGCTGGAGCCTATCCCAGCTGACTACGGGCGAAAGGCGGGGTACACCCTGGACAAGTCGCCAGGTCATCACAGGGCTAACACATATGGCCCTTTTCCACTACCCTTTTTCAGCTCACTTCAGCTCGCTTCAGCCCGACACGGCTCACGTTTCGACTACCTCAGAGCAGCACGACTCAGCTCGCTTCAGCCCTGCTTAGCACCCAAAACTCGCATGGTTTTGGAATAGGGCTGAAGCGAGCCAAACCGAGCCGAGTGGGGCTAGGGGCATGAGGAGACACTCCCCTGTGCACTGATTGGTGAGGAGGAGTGTCCTCACATGCCCACACACGCCCCGCGAGCACGCTGGGATCTGTAAACACCGTAAACCCAGAAGAAGAATTACGAATTACGAGAATTTCTGAAGCCTTATGCGCCTCGCCTCATCTATACACTCTTGCCAGTATCTGTTGGCGTTGTCGGTGACAACAAGCCACAGCACCAAGACCAGCAACACTAACGACTCCATGTCCTCCATGTATATTGTTTACTACCGTAAATCCTCTAATATAGGCCGGGGCCTTTATTTCACTCAAGTGCATCTTGGTCCAGGCCATTATTGGAAGGAGGCCAGAATTAGAGGCAGGCCTCTATTTCTATTTGAGCAAAACAGACTACCAGTGGAATGAATAAAAACGAGATTTTGTGTCTATTTGAACCTATAAAATAGGTTGATGCTTGGTTGCCTGGTTACCACCAGACCTACCGGTAATCACAATCAGGGGCGCCTGCAGGGTTGAACTGTAAGGTACGCACTAGCGGTGTAATCCCCCCCCACTCCAAAAAAAAAAAAAAACGCTTGCGTGCTGCAGTTTCTATGAAGAGTCGATCTATAGGCTTATACACAAAACAACGATAGAACTTTAACTTGAAATTGAACAATAGCCTTCCATGAACACAGGCTGATATTTGAACAACATATGTGAACTACACACGACAATAAACAATAAACTCTTTATAGCCTCGATTAGAATCTAGTGAACTTGCTCAGCACTACCGCACGCACGACTCTGACACACACTGTAGCGCAACGTGGGGTACAGAGACTCGCTGAAAAACTCCTCGGGTATTTTTCTGAGTTTACCGAAAATCAGAGTAGAAGGAGCCACCCACCCTCTGTCTGGTTTGAAGCGGTTCTGTAGGACATCGAGCTTTACAGAGTCCGGTGCACATTTTAAGGCATCTGGTTGAAGTTTCCCTATGTGTGATAAATCTGATGTCAGTGATAGCGGGCTGACTCGTGGCTCATTAGTAAAGCTATCTGATGGCTCATTTGTCAGCAAGGTGGAGCAACCATCTACTTCTGATCGTAAGGGACATGGGGAGATGTAGGTGTTCTTATATGAAATTCACTGGATGTATGGCTAGTTTCAAACTCAGAGGTAGATGAAGGCAATTCCCTCAAAGGAACTGAGCTCGCATCCAGCTGCAGCGTGCTGCTGCTCGGTTGCGGAGGAGTGGAAGCTGCCGGTGCCGTGTTACTAGCTGATACTGGAGAGGACTGGCAAGCAGATGACACCCCTGGATCACTGCTTTTGGACTTTTTCGTAAAAGTCTGAAACAAGCTCATTTGTTTCAGGGTTCGTTTACTCATTTTTGACTCGCTTCTCAATAAATTCTCGCACAAGCTCTGACTACTGACGATTGTCTGTCTCCGTTTCTCAAAACTGGAGAGAATCTCAGTGGTGCAAGAAAAGTATATCTGCATTGACCAATGAGCTTTCTTGGTCACGCACACCCCGCCCACTCCTGAAGCACACAAATGCGCCGGCACACACACGTCTCTCTCTCTCTCTCTCTCTCTCTCAAATTATGTTGCATTGCCAAAGCATTCAGGTAACAATTATAATAAAAAAAAAAAATCTCTCTCCCCAAGGTACGCCTAGTGCGTACGGCCATACGCCTGGCGGCGCCACTGATCACAATTGTCTTTCAGATCGGAACGATTGTGTAAGGCCACTATGATCTCAGAAACATCGTTGGTTATAGCCCCGGCCTGTATTAGAGTCCGGCCATTATTTACCTCCTCCGACAGCGAGACCGGCCAATATTAGAGTCCCGGCCAGTAATGGAATACAGGCCAGTATTAGAGGATTTACGGTATCCGGGTCGTGAGACTACCGCTTAAAAGCTCACTGATGTCACTGTTTGTGCTGCCTAACGACATCACGTGATGTCCACCCACTTTCGCTAACTCCACCCAATGTGTCCACCCACTTCCAGCCAGCACGGTTCAGCGCGGTTGTAGTCGAAATGCAACTCCAACAGCCCCGCTCAGCTCGACTCAGCCCAACTCAGCACGGCACGGCTCAGCCCAACTCAGCCGCATTGGTAGTGGAAAAGCGGCAATAGACACAGACAACCATTCACACTCACATTCACACCTACGGTCAATTTAGAGTCACCAGTTAACCTAACCTGCATGTCTTTGGACTGTGGGGGAAACCGGAGCACCCGGAGGAAACCCACGTGGACACGGGGAGAACATGCAAACTCCACACAGAAAGGCCCTCGCCGGCCACGGGGCTCGAACCCGGACCTTCTTGCTGTGAGGCGACAGCGCTAACCACTACACCACCGTGCCACCCCGGAACACAGTCCTGTGCAAAATATTTATATATCTTATATCTTCTACCTATATCATATCATCCACCTCTAGGTTTTTAAAAAAAAAAAAAAACGTGCTGTGTCATGACAGTCCGACTGTACTAATTCAGTTACAGGTTGTCAGGTCTGTATAAAAACACCCACAACCTACACACCGAACAATTTTAAACTCAAACATTATCCTGTCTGTCATGACGCAGCACTGTTTTTTTTTTGGTTTTTTTTTTTTTTTAAACCTAGAGGTGGATAATAACAAACAAACAAACAAGATATATAAATATTTTCAAACACAGTACTGTTCAAAAATCTTGGCACCTTATTTTTTTCACACAAACTTTGTTATAGATTTCTATTTTATGATTTCTACATTATGGAGTAATGAACCTACAGTCAGAGAGAGTTCTACACAAACACACTGAACTTTACAACAGCTGCATGCGAAATGGATATATGGCTGTCCGTTACCGAAGTTGACTGTCTTGTGTTTGAGTTGCGGCTTATCTTAAACAGGCTCTCGTGTGGGCAATCAGACCCGCTCGGGATCTGCAGTAATACTGGCAATTGTTGCATTGGAAAATGCTTGGAGCAGCTGCTGAGTGTTGTCGGTCATGTGCACGCTGATATTCTTGCTGGCGCAGCTCTTCTACGGCTGGCGTGGCCTTCAACGGTCCTCGCCATTTGACTCTCTGGAGTGCCTCTTCCTCCCAGATATCATGCGGAATGTCTGTTCTCTTCATATGCCACTTTAAGACATCTTTGAAATGCAATTTTTGTCCTCCATGGCTCCTTTTTCCTTGGCACAGTTCCGAGTAGAACACAGCTTTTGGCAGCCTGCTGTTGGCCATCCGATGTACATGCCCTGCCCAGCGAAGCTGTGAGATGATTATTAGGACTTCAACACTGACTGTGTGTGCACAGTGCAGTACCTCAACATCTGGGATACGATCTTGCCACTTGATGTTGAGGATGGAGCATACATGGAGAAGTTGGAGTCTTGTCAGAGTCTTGATGTGTCTGCGATAAAGAGCGGTGCACTCGATGGAATAGAGTAGGCAAGGGAGGACTGCAGCTGAGTAAACCTTCACTTTGGTTCTCGTGCTGATGTCATGACAGCTCCAGAGTCTCTTATGTAGCGCACCATAGGCCTTCGTGGCGGACTGAATCCACCTTTCCACTTCCAGATCTGCAGAGTTGGCGTTTGTGACGGTGCTGCCCAGGTAAACGAAAGACTCAGTTGTCTTCAGTGGTTCATCATGGACCGTAATCGTCTCTGGAAGTTCAGTGGACATTGGAGGAGGCTGGTAGAGCAGCTCGGTCTTGGATATGTTGATCTTTAGACCAAACATATCAGCTGCAAAGGAGAAACAATCCACAATCTGCTGCATATCAACTGCACTGCTAGCCACAAGGGCGGAACCATCAGCATAGAGCAGTTCTCTGATGCACATCTCCTGTGTTTTTGTGTGGGCACGAAGCCGGGCAAGGTTGAACAGTTTGCCATCTGTTCTTGTGCGGAGGAACACGCCCTTGTTGAGCCCTTCGTTCATAGTATCCAGCACAGCTGTGAGGTAGAGGGAGAAAAGAGTTGGAGCCAGTACACACCCTTGTTTCATGCCATGGTTGACCACAAAGGCATCACTGGGTTCACCGCCGACTGAGACTTGTGTCTTCATTCCATAATGGAACTGCTTGATGATGTTGACAAGCTTGTCAGGGCATCCATAGGTTTCAAGGACCTTCCAGAGGGTTGTGTGGTCGACGGTGTCAAATGCCTTTGTGAAGTCAACAAAGACAACATACAAGGGCTGGTGCTGCTCTGCTTGCCTTCTCTTGGAGCTGCCCTAGAGTGAAGGTCATGTCAGCAGTGGATCGGCCAGCCCGGAATCCACATTGGCATTCAGGGAGAACTTCTTCCGAAATGATTTTCAGTCTGTTCAAGATACTCTTGGCAAGGACTTTGCCAGCTATGGCCAGGAGTGATATTCCCCGAGGGTTTCCGCACTCTGCACAACTGCCCTTTCTCTTGTAGATGGTGACAGCTGCAAGCATGTGAAATGGAAATAAACCGACTAAGGCAGGAAAAACAATTTCGGATAAAATTGTTAATGTCCATTACAAGTAAAAGTAAAAAGTAACCAATAACTAAATTTAATAATAAACTTAATCAATAACCAAACTTCAATTCAATGTGTGATCTTCATTTTATGTTGCAATTCACAAACCTTTGACTATGGTTTTCCAATTTAAAAAAAAAAAAAAGCAGTACTTGCAAAATAGGGGGCAAGTAATAATATTGGGGAGCAAGTGGAAATTCCCCCCGGGGCAAGTGGGTTTAAAAGTTAATGTCGAGCCCTGCAGTTGACATTTTGTATCTAAATGTGCGTTTGAGAAGTCACGTGAGGTGTCGATAATAGTGATCACTTTCACCAGTGTCCACCATTATCGACACCCTGTGGAATTAAGTGACATTTACAACTGTTATGGATCAATCTTTGTCTAACATTACTGAAGTAGATGAAGTACTTTTAAAAAATAAAAAATTCTGATTCAGATTCTGTTCTGATTCAGAACAGAATGGAATGTTTAGAGTATTTGGAATCCTATTGCTATAAATAGAATTAGGCCAGAATGACATGCAACCTTTGACCTGGATTTTCATGCGGTTACAGTGTCAATTGCCTGTTGACATTTATTGATAAACTACAAAACTAGAAATTAATACAAACGACAACAAATGATTAACAAAATGTGATCTATGAAAATACTTGGAAAAAGTGGGTAGAAAGTGGAACAAAAAGATTTTCTGACAGGTTAAACGTTATCAGTTCATTTGTTTACAAACTCATTTACATAAGCACCAACACCAATACATTTACATAAAAGATATTTTGTACGAAATATAAAAGTCTATGTAAATCCATCCATCCATCCATCCATCCATCCATTATCTGTAGCTGCTTATCCTGTCCTACAGGGTCACAGGCAAGCTGGAGCCTATCCCCGCTGACTATGGGCGAGAAGCGGGGTACACCCTGGACAAGTCACCAGGTTATCGCAGGGCTAACACAGAGACAACCAACCATTCACAGTGACTACGTTTACATGCACGTCCAAATCGAGCTGCTGTTGGTAATCGAGCAAAGGGTCCCAGCAGGGGTGCCAGAGAAATCCAATCCTACATGCACAAGTGAAATCGGGCTATTGTGCAAGGTGCATTGTGCAACCGAGCCACACGTGGCGCTACACGCCCCATCGTGTTGGTACACTTCCGGTTGTCGTCATGAAGAAGAGCTATAGTGTTGCCAGATACTGCTGACGTTTTCCAGCCCAAAACATGTTCAAATCCGCTAAAATGCACTTAAAACCCCCAATCTGGCAACACTAGGTTCCGTGTTCAATCTGTTCGGCTTGCTCTAACAGACTATGGCTACAAACTGTCCGGCGCAGACCAATGTTTTGTAAGACAACTTATTTTGCACAATAATATTTTTCTAAAGTCCATTTTTTGCTTACAAAAAATATTTTTTTTTTTGCTTACAATTTAACTTATGTCTTAATAAACACACAAAAAGTTCAGTTGTTTTGTTTTTATTGACATTCTTCAGATGTTGGACACACATACACTAATATATATATATATATATATATATATATATATATATATATATATATATATATATATACACACACACACACACAAATACAATGACTTGTTTATGTACACAATTCACAGCTATGCAACAGCTGTACAGATGTATTTGGTGATACAGTAAGTGAGCTAAATTTTAACAGTGCAAACAATGCCACAAAAAGAAAAGATTCATGCCGTTGTCATGATTCGTTGTCATGCCGACCGAGGCTGTTGTGTTTCCCGCTTGTGGTCTCGTCACTCGTCACTTCCGGAAGTAGCTCGACAACTAGCTCGATAGGGTATACATGCGCAAAATAGCTCGGCAGAAATCGCATAAACTAGGTCGTGTAGCTCGATTCCGAGAAATCAAGTTCGGTTCAATTTCAGCCGAATTAAGGTGTATACATGGCATTTTGAACTTCGATTTCAGTCGAGCAACGGCAGAAATTCGATTCTCTCCATGTGCATGTAAACGTAGTGACTTACATTCATACCTACGGTCAATTTAGAGTCACCAATTAGCCTAACCTGCATGTCTTTGGACTGTGGGGGAAACCGGAGCACCCAGAGGAAACCCACGGAGACACGGGGAGAACATGCAAACTCCACACAGAAAGGCCCTCGTCGGCTGCTGGGCTCAAACCCGGACCTTCTTGCTGTGAGGCAACAGTGCTAACCACTACACCACCATGCCACCCAGTCTATGTAAAACAAATTTTTAATAAAAATTATGTTTTGTTAACTTAATACCACATACCGATTATTATTATCCATCCATCCATTATCCATAGCCGCTTATCCTGTCCTACAGGGTCGCAGGCGAGCTGGAGCCTATCCCAGCTGACTACGGGTGAAAGGCGGGGTACACCCTGGACAAGTCGCCAGGTCATCACAGGGCTGACACATAGACACAGACAACCATTCACACTCACATTCACACCTACGGTCAATTTAGAGTCACCAGTTAACCTAACCTGCATGTCTTTGGACTGTGGGGGAAACCGGAGCACCCGGAGGAAACCCACGCGGACACGGGGAGAACATGCAAACTCCACACACAAAGGCCCTCGCTGGCCACGGGGCTCGAACCCGGACCTTCTTGCTGTGAGGTGACAGTGCTAACCACTACACCACCCTGCCGCCCAGTCTATGTAAAACAAATTTTAAATAAAAACTATGTTTTGTTAACTTAATACCACATACTGATTATTATTATTTTTAAATAAATAGTCTCGATAACTCTTGACAAAGGTGTCGATAATTGTGGAACAGTGTCACGTGATCTGTTACACTAGGTAATCAACTTTTTTTTTTTTTGTCCCAGTATCAGTTTGAGTAATTATTCATGCACAATTTACATATTGAAAGTCTTTTCTACTTTTGCAACGGCCAAAAGATCATTAAGGTGTCGATAATTGTAGCCGCCGCTCTACTATTTTAACAAAAACAAAACAAAAATAAAAACAAACCACCCCCACACAAATAGGCTTATAAATAAATGCCAAAAGGTAAAAATTTAATAAAATGCCATTTGTGAGTGGAAAGCTGTAATAAATACATATACAAAGCCAAAATCTAAATATCATTATATGCATTTAAATAAAATGTCCCTACTATTTGATTATTTGGATTTTTTACAATATATCTTGGGTAGACAAAATATTTTTGTACAGTTAAAGAGTTCACTAACAGCAGAAAGTCTGAGAACCAATAGTATAAGACAGTGTATGAAAATAGCCTTAATATTACGTTAATTTGTTGAGTAAAATAGGTCAGAAAACAAATTCAGTTAAAAAATAAAAATAAGAGAAACACAGTCCAGCCATGACAGAGCAGCTTCAGGACACACAGCAGCTCCACACTGAGAGCGAACCGGCGGAACACTGAACGCACGCTGTCAGAATGACTAGCTGGGTTTTTTATCTTAAAAAAATAAATAATAATAATAAAATAAAAGCCTAAATGTCTCCACAAAGCCAGCGGGAGGGGAAAAAAACCCTGCTATGTAAACATGAGCAGACACAGACGGCTATGTGTAGTCATATATAACTGTAAATAATACATTATAGCTTTATCCGGGAATGCTAGCTTAGCTAACCCGGTGTAACACCGGCACAACGTTGCATAATTGCTGACTGGTTCTCTCAGACCATGGGCCCGGTGAACTTTACCAACGACCTCAAAGATAAACTGTTTATTAAAGACAATGCAGTGATTCAATGTCACATTTACTTCAGGTGCTTTAAGATAAAACCTAAAGACGAAAATACTTTTTAAAGCCAACTCAACAAAACTCGCAGCAGCAGCTAGCTAACCCATGCTCATACATTCAATCATTTTACAACAGCCAAAACAAACAAACAAAAAACCCCATCATACCTGAGGCTGGAAAGACGTGGTTAGAGAGAACATTGTTTACAAACAATATCTGATAAGATCTCAGGGACATAAAATGTAAAATTCGATCCTTTGCCCTTTTGTTTTCCCTTTAAATGAGCTCGCTAGTCAGGTCCCTCAGACAGGGTTGCCAGGTTACGAGAAAAAATAGTCAGTGGTCAATAAAGCCAGGCTATTAATATCAGCACTGATATTTATTTATTTAAAATTAGCATTTTAAAATTAGTTCGAAAATGCATTGTCAGTTTTACAAGGTAGCTTCGGACAGTAATAAGTGGTTCTCAAGCCATGTGTTTTCTTTCACCAAGCTGAAAAGCTGCAGGCGATCTGGGGCACCTCATAGTGAAGGCCACATCAGGGGGCGGAGCCTGTCCTGACAAAACCCCACAGTAATGGAACGGCCTTCAGTCTCAGTGCTTAATGCTGCGTTCATGTGCTGTGGGAAGATGATGTTTTCCAGTTGGGAAGTGGTATTTACCAGTGTGTTGTGTTCACATGCTTTTGCTAAAACAATTATAGATTGCGTTGTTCATCAGCTGCAGCAGGAATATGAGTTATCAAAAGGTAAATAATGCTGGATATTTCCTGATCATGACAAGTAGAGATTTTCTTAACACATTGAATGCCACGCTCGCCGCCATGTTGGAAGGTTAAAGTTCATCTCATCTCGGCAACTCGTGTATCAAAATTTTCTACGAGTTGCCCAGTGGAAAATACCACAAGAGGGGGCGTTCATGTGTGCTTTCCATGTCGGCGTTTGGTATTTACCATAAGTCCAGGCTGAGAACACACACTACCGTTCAAAAGTTTGGGGTCACCCAGACAATTTTGTGTTTTCCATGAAAAGTCACACTTTTATTAAGTCGTAAAATGAATAGAAAATATAGTCAAGACATTTTTCTGGCCATTTTGAGCATTTAATCGACCCCACAAATGTGATGCTCCAGAAACTCAATCTGCTCAAAGGAAGGTCAGTTTTATAGCTTCTCTAAAGAGCTCAACTGTTTTCAGCTGTGCTAACATGATTGTACAAGGGTTTTCTAATCATCCATTAGCCTTCTGAGGCAATGAGCAAACACATTGTACCATTAGAACACTGGAGTGAGAGTTGCTGGAAATGGGCCTCTATTGAGGTATTTCACCTGACGTCACAGGGTCACGTGACGCCCCGGTGTCCGCCATTTTGGACGGCAAGCTAGCTAATGTCAACATCATAGTACCTAGTATGTTGCTGTAGCAACGTCTATGTTCAGTCATTTGGATGACTGTTAAAACCTTTCAGTCTCAAGTTTTTCCTTTACTGGATTTACTAGTTTACTGAGCCGGCCAGCCCCGGAGCGCTAGCTAGCGCCGGCCAGCCCCGGAGCGCTAGCTAGCGCCGGCCAGCCCCGGAGCGCTAGCTTGCGCCGGCCAGCCCCGGAGCGCTAGCTAGCCCCGGCCAGCCCCGGAGCGCTAGCTAGCCCCGGCCAGCCCCGGAGCGCTAGCTAGCCCCGGCCAGCCCCGGAGCGCTAGCTAGCCCCGGCCAGCCCCGGAGCGCGCTCAGTAAACTAGTAAATACAGTAAAGGAAAAACTTATAACGGGCCATGTCTCAACAGACTAAGAAGTTATTTCAATGACATTTAATAACATTTTGTTTATCCTGAGGACCGAAAGTAAATGAAAATGTGAACAAATCTTAGCTGTCAGTGAACAATCCTGGTGGAAGCAGGTAAACGTCGTTCTCTAAGCCTGCTAACCTCAATTTTTGCAAATACCTCTCCCTCTGCTCGCCCTGTAAATGCCCTACGTCGCTGGATAGTGAAGGTGTTTTCTGCATCTCGCTCCTTTTTCTTTTATGTTTTTCGTTTGTCGCCTTCCTCGCATTCAAACTGATTCGAGCCGTGCCGTCCAAAATGGCAGCATCACATGACTTGGTCACGTGAGTGAAATACCTCAATACACCTATGGAGATATTGCACCAAAAACCAGACATTTGCAGCTAGAATAGTCATTTACCACATTAGCAATGTATAGAGTGGATTTCTGATTAGTTTAAAGTGATCTTCATTGAAAAGAACAGTGCTTTTCTTTCAAAAATAAGGACATTTCAAAGTGACCCCAAACTTTTGAATGATAGTGTATCTGTTTAGTCAAGCCTTTTGTTAATGGTGTTTATGAGGTAAAGGAGTAGATCTGGAGGGTCCTCTCCCCTTTTAGTTATGCTGTCATAGTTAGTTGCCGGAGTCCCTGCTTGTACTCAGTGCAATATGTAAACTGTTCTGACGTATTCAGGTGGCATTGGGCATACCGAACCCCTGAGTTACATGTCAGTCCTGGGATCGAGATGCTGACCTCTTCTGCTCCTCGGACCTGCCTGATCCATCCTGGTGCCCTGTGTCTGGTTGGAGTCTCATCGCATCGCTCCTGTGGAGGACGGCCCCATGTGGACAGTTGGGGGTCGCGCCTGGAGGACGCTCTGGACTCTTGCAGTGGTGCTTTTGTGGCTGGGGACTGCAGTTGACTTGCTGACTTTAGGGCCAGGGGCATAGCTGGGGGTGCCTGTAACCCCCCCTTTGTTGGACCCCCATTTCTTCAATAGCCGCATAAGAATATTAGAAAAGCGCCCACTGTAATTTTTCTAACTTTTTTTTTTAAACTAGATTGTGGGCGGCACGGTGGTGTAGTGGTTAGCGCTGTCGCCTCACAGCAAGAAGGTCCGGGTTCAAGCCCCGTGGCCGGCGAGGGCCTTTCTGTGTGGAGTTTGCATGTTCTCCGCGTGGGTTTCCTCCGGGTGCTCCGGTTTCCCCCACAGTCCAAAGACATGCAGGTTAGGTTAACTGGTGACTCTAAATTGACCGTAGATGTGAGTGTGAATGGTTGTCTGTGTCTATGTGTCAGCCCTGTGATGACCTGGCGACTTGTCCAGGGTGTACCCCGCCTTTCACCCGTAGTCAGCTGGGATAGGCTCCAGCTTGCCTGCGACCCTGTAGAACAGGATAGAGATAATGAGATGAGATGAAACTGGATTGTCACCTCAGCCTCATTATGGACTTCCTTTGTATGAACTTCCTGTGGTTTGGGCAAAACCCTAGTTCTGCGCAAGCGCAACACGATCGCACTAGAAAGCATGGTCAAGCTGCATTGGTTGACTAGGGTAAGATGTCGAGCTGCTATCCATACACTGCTGGATAAAGCTGATTTGGCCTAATCATTGTCCAACAGCTCGCAACATGAGATGAAAGAATGATGCAAAGACCACGTTATTTTTTCAAATGTATTCAATGTATTTTTTCATTTACAAACCTACGGTTATGTACTCAGGCTGCCAGTCAGTGTGTGACACCCCTTGAAAAATCCTAGCTACGCCCCTGAGGGCTGCAGTTGACTTGCTGACTTTAGGGCTGCAGTTGACTTGCTGACTTTGGGACTGCGGTTCCCGTGAACAGTTTTGCGCTTGGGTTTCCATCGGTAGGAGGTTTATAGCATCAACGAAGCTGACTTTATGTTAGGACTGTTAATGTTACAGTCATGTTGTCTGTTGTTGCCCAAGTGGGGATGGGTTCCCTTTTGCGTCTGGTTCCTCTCGAGGTTTCTTCCTCATGTCACCTGAGGGAGTTTTTGCTTGCCACCATCGCCACAGGCTTGCTCATTGGGGATATATTAGGGATAAAATTAGCTCATATTTTAAGTTGTTCAAATTCTGTAAAGCTGCTTTGTGACAGTTTATTGTTAAAAGCGCTATACAAATAAACTTGACTTGACTTAAAATGATCTTACAGACGCTGACAAATAAAAGAGAAATCAGAGGAGTAAACTCTACTGCTGCTTGAACGTCTTTTGTACCTTTAGTAGGCTATGTACTGTATCTTTCACCTGGAAACGGACATCTCATCTCATCATCTCTAGCCGCTTTATCCTGTTCTACAGGGTCGCAGGCAAGTTGGAGCCTATCCCAGCTGACTACGGGTGAAAGGTGGGGTACACCCTGGACAAGTCGCCAGGTCATCACAGGGCTGACATAGACACAGACAACCATTCACACCTACGGTCAATTTAGAGTCACCAGTTAACCTAACCTGCATGTCTTTGGACTGTGGGGGAAACCGGAGCACCCGGAGGAAACCCACGCGGACACGGGGAGAACATGCAAACTCCACACAGAAAGGCCCTCGCCGGCCACGGGGCTCGAACCCGGACCTTCTTGTTGTGAGGCGACAGCGCTAACCACTACACCACCGTGCCGCTGGAAACGGACATTAAGAAAATTATTTAAGGTAGTTGGACCTTATGGACCACTGATGTACTTTTTAAATCTTTATTCTAAAAGATAAATGTACGTCTCAAGCACTTTCCCAGGTAAAAGATACATATTGCACATGCACATAAATGATGTAGCAGTGATGGTATCATCCAGTGACGAGGAAAAGTAGGCTACAGTTTTTCACTTTTATTTCTATGAGTATAGTTATGAGAATGAGCACATGAACTGCATTCACACTGTAGGTATAAAATTACACCCTGCATGAGGAATTTTATTACACATTTATCTTGTTAATTAACCACCTTTTTATTCTAACCACAATATTCAGTAGGCCTACTGTAGTAATCGCATGCAGCATTTTCTCTTTGGATTTTAATTCATTCTGTTTATGTATTTAACCTGCATTATTTTTATTATAATTAATCTAATCTAATGCCCACGTGGTCGACAAATAAAATCAACCAACCGACAAACAAAGCTAATCTAGTGATCTGGCAACACCCACTACTGATTTCTTCCTCAGCTGTCCGTCAAAGCCCGAGTACTCAATAATATTAACCCACACTGCCATCTAGTGGAAATTAAGATTACTGTTCCACTTTGCGGAGAGGAAAGTTCTTCAAACTAAGCTACAAATGATATAGCAGTGTGGTGTAGTGGTTAGCACTATCGGGTCACAGCAAGAAGGTCCTGGGTTCAAGCCCAGCGTGGAGTTTGGAAGCATGTTCTCCCAACATGTGTGGAGTTTGTATGTTCTCCCCATGTCTGCGCGGGTTTCCTCCGGGTCCTCCGGTTTCCCCCACAGTCCAAAGACATGCAGGTTAGGCTAGTTAATTCTAAATTGACCATAGGTGTGAATGGTTGTCTGTGTCTATGTGTCAGCCCTGTGATGATCTGGCGACTTGTCCAGGGCGTACCCCGCCTCTCACCCATAGTCAGCTGGGATAGACTCCAGCTTGCCTGCTGTAGGACAGGATAATGGATAGATGTAGCAGTGTATCATTACATAACAGACATTTAGCAGACGCTGTTATCCAGAGCGACATACAACATACCAGTGCAGCCTGGGGAGCAGTGGGACACTCGAGGCTTGCTCAAGGGCACTTCAGCTGGTCCAGGGAATCAAACCAGCAACCTTTTGGGCCCAAAGCTGCTTCTCTAACCTTTAGGCCATAGCATCCCCATGGGCTATCACAAAGCTCCCAAGAGATTCTTAAAAAAAAAAGTTTTAATTTTTCTTTCTTATTTCATAATTTTGTTGGACTGGATGTATATTTTCAGAACGATGTGCTTCTGGTGAAGATACACTATACAGCTAAAGGTTTGCGGACACCTGACCATGACACGTACTATATGTTGGCCTTCCCCAAACTGTTGTTACAAAGTTGGAAGCACATCGCTGTATAAGATCTTTGTATGTTGTAGCATTACAAGGGGCTTCACTGGAACCTGTTCTAGCATGCCCATTTGCACAAAGTGAGGTCCATTAAGACATGGTTTGCCAATGTTGGCATGAAAGATCTTGAGAGCCTTGAACTCAACCTGACTAAACACCTTTAGGATGAACTGGAATGTTGAATATGCTCCAAGCCTTCTCACTCAACATCAGTGCCAGACCTCACTAATGCTTTTGTGGCTGAATGAGCAAATCCCCACAGCTATACTATCCACAAAATCTAGCAGAAAGCCTTTCCAGAAGTGTGGAGATTATCATAATAGCAAAGAGGGAACTACATCTGGAATGGGATGTTCAACAAGCACATATGAGAGTGATTGTCAGGTGTCTACAAACATTTGGATATACGTTTGCGGTCAGAAGTTTACATACACAGACAGGAATGTTATCGTGGACATGAATGTCATGATTGTATTGGGCTTTCAGTGATTTCTTTGAATTGTTTTTGTTGTTTGTTTTTCCCCTGTGGCAGAATGATCGTACAACATACATCTTTAATATGAAAAAGATGGTGCACAGGTTTTAGTTTATTTTGGGTTTTCTGAACTCAACACAGGGTCAAAATTATACATAGAGTCAAAAATATAGATACAACATACCTAATATTTGGTTAAATGTCCCTTAGCTAGTTTCACCTTGACGAGAAGTTTTTTGTAACCATCAACAAGCTTCTGGTAGAATTCTGGCTGAATATTGGACCACTCTTCTTGGCAGAATTAGTAGAGTTAAATTTAGCAATTAAATGTGTGCATTTCCTGGCCTGGACCAGACTTTTAAGACCAGTCCACAAATTTTTTGATAGAGTTGAGGTTAGAATTTGTTTTAAGCTTAATGTTAGCCTGCTTTGTCCTTTCTACAACCAGTTTTGATGTATATTTAGGGCCATTGTCCTGTCGGAACACCCGCTTATTTACAAGTGAATTTATGCTCATGAATTCTGAGGTAGTCCTCCTTCTTCATTATTCCATCCACTTTGTGCACCAGTTCTATTGGCAGCAGAACAGCCTCCAAGCATGATGCTACCACCACCATGGTTAAAAACTGGTACAGTGTTCCTCTGGTCATTGTGACCAAACAACTCAATCTTTGGCTCATCTGACCATAAAACTTTCCTGCAGAAGCCTTTTTCTTTACCCATGTGGTCAGCTACAAACTAGTCAAGCTTGAAGGTGTCAATTTTTTTCCTTTCTTGAATGGCAACCTCTCAGTCCATGGCAATGTAAATCTCACTTGACAGTAGACAGTGTTCCAACAGCTTCCAGTTCATGGAAGTGCTGTGCCTTAGTGGTTCCTGGGTTGGTCTTGACCATCCAAACCTCTCAGCTTAGGGTGACAATTTGGGTCTTCTTCCAGCAAAGTGGCTACACCTCCCAATAACTTGTACATACAAACAATTGTTTGAACCAATCACCCTGGACTCTGCAGCTGTTTAGAAATGGCTCCCAGAGACACACCTCAGTTGTGTAAATCTGTGATCCTCATTCTCAGATCTGCACTGAGCTCATTGGACTTTCTCATTTTACTGTGTGTTGGCCAATCCAATGAGTGCTGTCAAAAAAAACTTATGTTGGCACAGAGCAGCTACCAGCTGTAGTTAAGAGGCCTTGGCAAGTTAAAAGAACATTTTGGAACTTTCAGCACTACAGAAGTCAGCATATGTACACTTTTGACCTGGTGACTTCAAACAACCAAAATGAATTAAAATTTGTGCACTATTTTTTTCCTATTAAAGATGCATGTTGTACAATCATTCAGCTACAGAAAAAGAACAGTTCAAAGAAATCCTTAAAAGCCCAATATTAACATGACATTCATGTCCATAATAACGTTCATGCCTGTGTAAGTAAACTTCTGACAACAGTTTATATATTTTAGCCTGTGGTTTGTGTGGACTCCCTTCCGCCATGCCTTTTGCACTCCCCATTTGGAAAAAGTGTAGTAAAAACCTTAGCCAAATTCTAATCATGGGAAAACATTGGAAGTTGCGCAATCCTAACACTTGGCAAAATTGTAGCCCGAGTCAAACCCTGACCAAAGCCCAAACCTGACTGTAAGCAAACACTAACTCTAGTCAGCCTTAGTTCAACCATCACCCCTCAATCTCACTTTAACTATAAGAAACCCTCACCATACCCAACCCTAATCTTAAACATAGCCCTAACACTTCCATAATCTTAACCCTAACATAAACCTCATGTCATGGTCACCCTGACAGCTAGTTTGATGGCTATCTTACTTCTTCGTTTAATAAAAATCATGTCACCATTTTTTATTTCTACATAATTTTATTGTGAATTTTTGTACATTTTATTCATTTTGTTTAAAACTTCATATCCCTTGCACAAACTTCAGAGCCCTGCTACATCAGAGAGAGATCAGTCTAATTAATAAAACGTTCATAGTACTGGGTCACTTGACATGAGATTAGTCTGGAGACTCGGATAAGACTAGCCTGAGTCAGTCCTCTAGACTACAAACAAGAAAATGCTGACATTTGTTGCCTGAGCCTTCGTGGTTCTACCACTTTAGCTTTAAACCCAGTCTCTCTGAAACCACTTTCACTTAAGATCTGGGTTAACAGTTAGACCTTTTCTGGTACAAATAGCATAACTGAGTTAAAATAATAAATAGCTGAATAAGTCCAAACTATACAGAATCCATGAATACTCAAACCAGAGCATTTAGCTTCATTTCAGCTCACCACTCACGAGCACGTAGGGTGAATCTACACGGTTATCTTTTAAAATGAAATTAACCAACATTCTCAACAGACTCGTTTACATTTACAATTAGCATTCCCTGGCTGCATGGTTCATATGTATTTTTGTCACAAGACAAAATGATTATTTCATATAACAAAATACTAGTGCATCTCAAAAAATTAGAATATTGTGAAAAAGTTCAATATTTTCCATCAGTTATTTAAGAAAGTGAAAATGTTTTATATATTATAGACTCATTACACATAGAAAAATGCTTGAAACATTTTAGTTTATTTTTATTTTAATCAGTATGGCATACAGTACAAAAACAAAAAAAAATCTCAAAATATTAGAATATTTCATTTCAAGTTTGAGTAAAACAGTATGAACACAGTGTATCTCTCGGTCTAGTTCAGTACACACAACCACAATCATGGGGAAGACTGCTGACTTGACTGTTGTCCAGAAGATGATCACTGATGCCCTCCACAAGGAGGGTAAGCCACAAAAGGTCATTGCTGAAAAGGGTGGCTAGAAAAGGTGCACAAGCAACAGGGATGGCCGCAGTCTTGAGAGGATTGTCAAGAAAAGTTGATTCAAGAACTTGGGAGAGCTTCACAAGGAGTGAACTGAGGCTGGTGTCAGTGTATCAAGACCCATCATGAACAGACATCTTCAAGAAAGGGGATACAACTTTCGCATTCCTAATATCAAGCTACTCCTGAGCCAGAGACAATGTCAGAAGTGTCTTATCTGGGCTAAGGAGAGAAAGAAATGGACTGTTGCTCAGTGGTCCAAAGTCCTCTTTTCAGATGAAAGTACATTTTGCATTTAATTTGGAAATCACGGTTCTAGAGTCTGGAGGAAGAGTGGAGAGGCACAGAATCCAAGGTGTTTGAAGCCCAGTATGAAGTTTCCATAGTCTGTGATGATTTGGGGTGCCATGTCATCTGCTGGTGTTGGTCCACTGTATTTTATCAAGTCCAAAGTCAACACAGCCATCTACCAGGAGATTTTAGAGCACTTCATGCTTCCATCTGCTGATGAGCTTTTTGGAGATGCTGATTTCCTTTTCCAGCAGGACTTAGCACCTACCCACAGTGCCAAAACTACTACCAAATGGTTTGCTGACCATGATATTGTGTTTGATTGGCCAGCCAACTTGCCTGACCTGAACCCCATAGAGAATCTGAAGATGAGAAACACCCGACCCAAAAATACAGATACGCTGAAGGCCACTATCAAAGCAACCTGGGCTTCAGTAACACCTCAGCAGTGCCACAGACTGATCACCTCCATGCCACACCGCACTGATACAGTAATTCATGGTAAAGGAGCCCCAACCAAGTATTAAGAGTATAAATGAATATACTTTTCAGAAGTTGGACATTTCTGTATTGTAAATCCTTTTTTTGATTGATCTTAGGGAATATTCTAATAATTTGAGATACTGGATTTCTGATTTTCATGAGCTATAAGCCATAATAATCAAAATTAAAACAAAAAAGGCTTTAAATATTTCACTTTACATGTAATGAATATAGAATATATGAACGTTTACCTTTTTGAATTAAATTATGAAAAAAAAAGGAACTTTTTCATGGTATTCTAATTTTTTGAGATGCACTAGTATAACAAAAATGCATTTCATGGATAAGATTTGAATTTACAGTGGCAGTGCTATATCCCACAACCGTAGCAAATTTCTTCAGGAGTTTCCATGTGAAATAATGCGTCCCATGGTAGAAGGGCGAGTGACCTGGAGATGCTTAGATGAAGTAAGTGCATAGGATTTCCAGATGATCATACATGTCAGAGAATGCATTGCTCTTTATTGAATGGTAACCTCAAATCAATCACTGGGAGTTCCTAAAGGTCTTTGCAGGCTGTGATGCATAGAAATCTCTAGTACTAGCTCTTAGGGCTCAACTCTTGAAAGCATGAATCTCCTTTTCACTGAATCCCTGCTGCTTGGCCAGCCTGTAAGAAATTAAACCACACAGTTATGACAGATGAATGGTGGTTAGAAAAACTTTAAAAAGACTATCTTTTTTTAAAATTATTCGACAGCAGTTAAAGTCTGGCTATTTTTATGTCTGTGTGTTACAGCAGGGCCTCATGAAGAGCTTTTGATTTCTCAGGGTATATTGAACACTAACAGAATAACATGTAGTTCACTGTTCAAATTTCATACACAAAAGATGACAGACACAGTGTGCATCTGTATGAGTGAAGGAAGGTGTAGGCATGGGAATAAACTGCAATACTTACTGCACTGCCAGCTCAGTGAAACCAGTTGGCCCACATACACACACTAAGCATTTGGAGTCTCCTGGTCTTTCCAGGAATACCTGCAGCATTGTGGCATCTATTCGTCCTCTGCTGCCGGTCCATGAGCCCGCAGGCTCTGAGAGAACGTATTCAACCTGAAATCTGACAAAAAGCAGGGTTAAGTCCTTCTGTGCTGAAGTAAATACTAGTATGAGAGACGTACGCACAGTTTATAAGTTCTTATGTGTAGCCAGTAAATGGAACATGCAACAAGCAGCTTAATGCTGAGTTATTAACTGGAGTGAAAGCCCTGTACCTCTCTTCCTCTGCACACAGCTGCTCCAGCTCAGAGTACCACAGGATGTCCCTCTCTTGACGATTGAAGAACATCAGCTTGGTCTTCCTGACAGGGCAAAGAAAACATCATTATGCACAGGAGATTGACTGCTAAAACCCACTAAACCAACAGAAAAAGCCAAACCTATGAGAGAAATATTAGGATCACACCATCTTCAATCCAGAACTGTTTAGTTTTTTAAACCGTGAAATCTTGATAAAGACAAGAACATACTCAAGGATAGGGCTGCACGATATCAGAAAAATATGCGATATTCGATAACATGACTGAATATCTCAATATCGATATGTATCACGATAATTAAATATATAATGTTTTTCTTACCTCTACTCGCCGTTCTGCCCTGTATCTAGCATTTAAAAAAAACACCCAATGCATCGCTTCCATTCCAACATTATTTCATCTCATCTCATTATCTCTAGCCGCTTTATCCTTCTACAGGGTCGCAGGCAAACTGGAGCCTATCCCAGCTGACTACGGGCGAAAGGCGGGGTACACCCTGGACAAGTCGCCAGGTCATCACAGGGCTGACACATAGACACAGACAACCATTCACACCTACGGTCAATTTAGAGTCACCAGTTAACCTAACCTGCATGTCTTTGGACTGTGGGGGAAACCGGAGCACCCGGAGGAAACCCACGCGGACACGGGGAGAACATGCAAACTCCACACAGAAAGGCCCTCGCCGGCCCCGGGGCTCGAACCCAGGACCTTCTTGCTGTGAGGCAACAGCGCTAACCACTACACCACCGTGCCGCCTCCAACATTATTTTTTATTGGAAAAACATGGCTACACCTGCAATGGTGTCCATCAATCATCTTTAAATCTCTTAATTTTTGTGAGCGCAGCAGAAAATGTCTTAAGTTGAAGTAAACAAAAAACTGAAAACTACATTACATTAACATAAAGCATTCAAAATGGCAATTTCAGCGGCTCCCGGGAGATGAAGGTGAGCGACACAGATTCACCATAAACTCAAACACAATCTGTTAATAACACATGCGGGTGAGAGAGCAGTGGTGTGTGTGTGTGTGAGAGAGAGAGAGAGAGAGAGCGGTAGCGTGTGTGAGTGAGCGAGCGGTAGTGTGTGTGTGTGTGAGAGAGAGAGAGAGAGAGCGGTAGTGTGTGTGAGTGAGCGAGCGGTAGTGTGTGTGTGTGAGAGAGAGCGTGGTTTTATGTTTTTATGCTTCTGTACAGCAGTGTTTGTCCCAGTGAGCCGCCCCACCACTGTTTTACAGGTACATGTCTTGCAAAGTACCTGAGTTTGCAGTACATCACCCCTCCTGAATCCAAAGTACTTCCAAATAGCAGACGTGCATTTTTTTTTTTTTGGAAACCAGTTCCTCCTCACACAAGTTTGTCTCACCACACTTGCTCCCGCCTTCACCACGAGGCTTTTACTTGTTTTGCAATAGGGGCCGGAGTTATCCCGCGGCGCTTGTTGACATTCAAATGTGATTGGACGGCACAGAAAAATGTGCCTTTTATCGAAATTTAAGTAATTTTTGCGGTATGTGTATCGCAAACTATGATATCGCGATATCGATACTTTTTCGATATATTGTGCAGCCCTACTCAAGGACATGTCGTGCTATTACAAACAGATGAGTCCGTCATTTTAAAGTATGCAAGTTTGTTATTTTATTATAACAGAACATTTGATGGTAATACATTAGGCCTAGTGGGGTTTTTTATGGTGGATTAAATTTATATTATAAAAATATAAGAAAAGATGAATTAAGCTCCATAAAGGATTGTTTTTATAATTGCATGCTGGCACCCTAAATTGAACTTAAATGGCTGTAGATTTCCACTCCCAATATAAAAATTCAGAGATTTAAAAAAAAAGTATAGAGGGATTTCACCGTACCCATGTTTCCCATGGCAACCTCTTTGACCACCATGTTTGTGGGCAAGTTAAACAAAACAACTGAAGGGTTAGATGCAAGCGTTATCAATGTCACAAAAGTTATATTTTATCCTTAGAGTCTCCATCAAAAGTTTAACATTGAGGAAAAAAAGGAAAAAAAAAGTGAACTAGATGACATTGACCCTTATGAAGTCCCAAAGAAGGAATGGAGCAAAGAATTCAAGGATTATCCAGCCATTATGTTCCTTGATAATAACATCGTCTTTCATTCTTCAAACAAGCTCTGACACCATGGAAGAATTCAGAGCATATAAAGGGCTTGAGGCCTACAACCAGTTTGTTTCTGGAGGAGTTAAAGGAACAGTCCACCGTACTTCCATAATGAAATATGCTCTTATCTGAATTGAGACGAGCTGCTCCGTACCTCTCCGAGCTTTGCGCGACCTCCCAGTCAGTCAGACGCGCTGTCACTCCTGTTAGCAATGTAGCTAGGCTCAGCATGGCCAATGGTATTTTTTGGGGCTGTAGTTAGATGCGACCAAACTCTTCCGCGTTTTTCCTGTTTACATAGGTTTATATGACCAGTGACATGAAACAAGTTCAGTTACACAAATTGAAACGTAGCGATTTTCTATGCTATGGAAAGTCCGCACTATAATGACAGGCGTACTAACACCTTCTGCGCGCTTCGGCAGCGCATTGATATCTGAGCTCCGTATCAATGCGCTGTCGAAGTGGGGATAATGGTCAGAGCAGACTCTGCTTTGCTTTGTTGGAGTCCAGTTTTTAGGATTTAAGTTGGCGATCCTCTGCTCTCGCCTTTTCTTTGAATTTTTGCATGTATAGTCCCCTTGATGGTAAATAATAGCTGGAAAGCTATAAAATGGCTTTTTATTGTTGTTACAGCGATTTGAGCATCCGAAAACAGAAAAAAAAGTGACCATCTTTGCATCGAAACGCAGTTGCTCGACTGAGTTAGGCCTACAACTTGACCATAAACGTGGCCAAAGCACGTTGCCATGGGAGATGTGACGTCATGTGAAATCCCTCAATAAAATACAAAGTCAAAGGACTAAACTGGACTACTGGCCCATTACAGTGCAAGTACCAGTTATTCCTGAAAGTGCTGCACAGTTAGAGAGCTGTAGGTGTGTGTAGTATATAACCTGACAGACGGCAGGTCCTGTAAGGCAAAGCAGAGGAGGCGAGCCATGGGTGTGAAACCGGTGCCAGCAGCTAAGAGGTACAAATGAGTGACATCACAAAGACTCCTGAGTGAAAAGGGGCCCTCTGGACTGCTGATGGACACAGAGGCTCCTGACAGAGAACAAACAGTTTACAGGTGAATTGGTGATAAATGCATACAACTGTAAATGTACATTTTATTTGTAGAAGTAAAGCAGTCTTGAGTGAGTGGACAAATAATAGTAAATGAATGAATGACTTTCAGAACTAACACAAGTCAATACTTGTAATAAAGTGTATGAATGATCTTAAATAGAAAATACATTAAGAATCTGCCATGAATGTTCTAAAATATGTACAGTAAAACCACCAGGATTAACAGGACACACACCGATATCAAGGTTGTCCAAATGCTGCGTGAACACTCCATCAGGATAGATTTTAATCATCAGATAGATTTCAGCGCTCTGTGTGTTACCGGAGTGAATCTGAGGCATGAGCACTTGGTCTACTGGGGTGTAGGGCTTTACAACATCACTGCCTGTTTATAACAAAAGACATGTTTAAATTGCACCTGAGCACCGTACCTGGTGAAATAGAGTTTGTATAAGAATAGTTTTAAATTCTGAATTACAGACACAGCATGGTGCAAAAGTCTTAGGCACATGTAAAGAAATGCTGCAGACCAAAAATGGCTTAAAAATAATGAAGCAAAATGTTTCAACATTAAAAAAATAAATAAATAAAAAATACTATAAAACAGCAGTAAGCCATAAATGAAAAAAGGTCAATATGTGGTCTGAGACGACCCTTTGCTTTAAAAAAATAAAAATAAAATCGTCGTCTCAGGTACAATGAGTGCAGTTTTATAAGGAAATGAGCTGTAGGTTTTACTGAGCATCTTGCAGAAGCAGCCACAGTTCTCCTGGACACTTCGACTGTCACACTCGCTTCTTCATTTTGCACCAAAACCCTTCATTATGTTTCCTTTTTTAGTCTGAAAAGTGCTCTCTTATGTAATATGCTGCTCAGATACAAACATTTTTTCCTGTAACATTTAATTTTGTGCTGGAAAACGAACGGTTGGACTCTAAAATGTTTATGCACTGACTCGATAATGTAGAAATCATAAAATAGAAATCTATAACAAAAAGTTATGTATGTAAATAAATAAATAAATAGGGGGCCTAAGACTTTTGCACAGTACTGTATGTTCACTATACTTAGCCTGAGATGGTAATTAATTGAGGAATTACCCTGAAAGGAAGCTTTGAGGTAGACATGTTTCCCCACAGGGATGGACATGTGGGATCCAGGAGGTAACCGGAAACAGAAGAGCTGTGTATCATGTGTAACTTGTTTCTTTGAAACCAGGACACAATCTCTGTAGAAGAGTCCTGAATGGCCAAAACAAAAGTTCACAGCTGCTTTCACTCAACTGATCTGTATCCCAAGTTACTGATTAATTACACACTTTTTTTTTTATTCAGACATGGAACACAGGACAGGCATTTGACTCACCCCGTTGTTTACTCGGGATAAATGACTCATGGGATTCTAGCGGTTGACCCACTTGTGCCCATTGGGCTTTGAGCACTTTGCACAAGCAAACCTCGACCTTCCCAACTGAACTCACTGTCTGAACTGCCATTACAAGAGAGAAGAAAAAAAAACTGTCAGGACACGTCAAATCTAACTTCAGGCAATGATGATAGTTTGGGTATGCATTGTTACGAGGTTATGAATTTCAATGTGGATATTTTAACTCTGGACAGTGGTGGTAAGTTTTGTACAATCTGGGGCTACTAGTGAGCAAGAGACTCTATGCTAATGAGACTCTTGAAGCTCTTTTCTGCCAATACGATGCTAGTGCACAATCTATAACCAGTTCCATGCATTCTGACCGAAACAAGACTGGTGCCATAAAGCTGGCATTGGCATAGCACCACAAAACTGCTGGTCCCAAAGCAGTGAAAAGTCAAGCCAGCAGTGGTCTGTGGAAGAAACAAGATCACTTTCTTTCAGTGATTTTTATTCCTCCATAAACCACTCTGTGCGTCTGCATTTGTTTTTTTGTGTCTCTCCACCACGGGACAATTTAGCGCCGCAGACCGCACATTTTGCTCAAAGTAGTTTGCTGGTTTCAGTTGTAAAACAGCAGCTTTTAACAGCGTTCAGAGTCCAGTAGAGGTTGGTGGAGAGTGTGGTGGAAGCCGTGCACGCAGCTCAAGGTGGGGTTGAAGTTCATAGTCCCCCTCACACTTTGCCAAAGTCAGAAATGTGAAAGCAAGCAAAAAACATTCCTTGCTTTTTCCCCCTCTCTCTGCCTCTTCTTTTTTTCTCCTTCATACACACGCCGTCATCACAAGTAAACGGACACACACAGGCTACTAAATCGACATGCGAAACGTTTTCCTCATAAACGTTACCCCGGTAACATTTCAACTTCCACTACGTAACGTTCGGAAACCTGTTGAAATGTAGGCTGGTTCTCAAAAGGCACCAAGACAGAACTGGCTAGCACCAGCACCGACCTGATGGAAGAGAGCTACCTGAGGCTGCTTTTTACTGTCCATACTATGCCTTTAACTGAGATCTGCTCTGGCAAACCTCAGACATGGGCATAAAGCCTGCTGCCAATGACACTGCAGACAAACACAACCTTCAGTAACCATTTTTGCTTCAGTAGATTAAGAAATCTGCTTAAACACTTGCATCTTACAAACAAGTAAGACCAAGAAAGCAAAAGAATCACTTACCTATAACACGGTCTTCTACTTCAAAAGAGAGACCTAAAAACACATTCAAGATGGTATATAAAGATATAACACAAGCAGGTGATTTGAACTATGCTGGACTTAAAGAAGAAAAGTCCACCCTGAACAACCTGCATATTATTACTAGGGATGAGCGAGTACAGCATTATCTGTATCCGTACTCGGAGTGGGCGGGGCATAACCCGGAAGTGGGTTTGGTTGTCTTGAAACAGGCAGGGCTTTAACCAGTATGTTATTTTAAGCATGCAATTGATATGGGTTGATCAGAAATTGTTATATTTATTGCTGATTAGAAAACTATTTACAGGACAGCATCAGCACTGAGCTTCAGATCAATGGTTTTGATCACGATAGCAAACGAACTATTTACAGAACAAGTTTTGCAACAATGAATACAACACATGCGGTTGCAATTATGAAATGAAATGTAATGAACAAGAGTTTTCATACTCAACATAACTTTCTTTTTTTAACTTTTAATTTTTTTATGATCAGTGTGATTTTTTTTTTTGGTTCTTTTTTTTTTTCCACACCAGGGGTGTGTGTGTGTAGCTTAATTTGGAATATTATTTATACCACTACTACCTTTATTTTTACATGAATTACAGCAAGAAAGTGTCAGACACTCAATGCGTGAAGTAAAAAAAAAAAAAAAAAAAAACTGTTTTTAACCGACGGTTAAAAAAAGAAAAAAAAATCTCCGACAGGCAGAGACGCAACGCGAGTCGCTTTCTACCAAGCACCACGTCTGAACGAACCCACGTTTACCAGAACTCTACTGGTTATAAGCAAGTACAAACTGAAATGAAAAACTTGAAGCTGAAGAAACCCGAAACGTTAACGGAAAGAGACAGAGAGCTGTTCTCTGTGTGAGTGAGCAGAGCGGTGTGTGTAGGGGAGGGGCGCTGTGACGCTGTGTGAGGATTTTCATTCAGTCCGAGCACAGATATTGACTCGTATTACTCGTATAATACTTGTACTTGGCAAAAGTGCTTTATCCGTACCGGATACTCGTTTCAGCCGAGTATCCGGCTCAACTCTAATTATTACTTATAAGCATCATGTGATCTTCAGCGGTATTCAATGCATTTTGTAACGAAAGTGAGTTGACATATTGATCTCTTTTCACTTTGATAAACGGTTTCCTACATTAACCACAATGCATTTTGACTACTCGCTGACAGCGGTGCCAGAGGGGACTAAACTCTGCCTTAACAGACCGGTGCAGCAGCTCTTTAGTCTGTCCAGCTCTCTCGCTTCTTCGTCTTGTCACTCTGCTCAAACAAATCATGTTCCGAAGCTTAAAGTGCATATCACGGGTAAATTCAGGAGCAAGATCAATGTAATTCTCCTATTTTATATTAAACTTTGGTCAAATATCTGTAACATTCTGCATTCTCTGCTATTTTTTTTTTACCTTGCACAATACCAGAAAAATTCAGTTGAAATCAAGCCATTTTGAAAAAAACTTGCCATTTGGATTTCCCGGCAAACATTGATTTTCGTGACGTCGTGTGCGGGATGCCTCCCTCTGAATCCTACGTCAGCGCTGGTTTGTTTATGAGAAAACGACCTGGTGGTTTTCTGCAAATTTCTTCAACATTATCACGTAATTATTAAAATGGTTAACAGATGTATCGTAGGAGGGTGTAGCAACACCAATCTTGATGGGATTAGTACTCATTGTTTCCCAAAAGGCCGGACAAGGAGAGAGAAATGGGAGCGCTTGGTCTACACAGGCTGTGCACTGAAACCGTGCAAAGCTCTCTCAACCTGCTGGCGCTTCCGCAAATAATGTCACAAATCTGGCTCCAGACTCCCTTGGGATTTTTCCAGACGCATTTTGTTATTTTATTTTTTTCTGCTGTAGACAGATGGCCTTGTGCAAAATTACCCTTCTGGATGAGTGTGTAAAGGGACAGACTTTCATATAAAAAAATAAAAATACGAAATTGGTCCAGAATATGCCCTTTAACTGTTCACGCCAACACTGCTGTCAACTCAAGCATCTCGTAGATCACTAACTGGACGAGCTGAATATTTGCCATAATTCAGAGCAAAATGTGTCATATGGCTGTATTCAAATCTCTAACTTTGAGACCTGTCTGCTGTCCCCAAATCTTCTGTGTTGGATTTCTCACTGAATATCACTGGAAAATGGCGAGTGAGAAAAACAGCTTCCGTTCTCCTGCAAATTAACTGCAAAAATGACTTATTACTTATGTCTGAGATCACTGAAATTTTTTCTCCTATTAATCTGCTCCAACAATGTAACCCAATGGCATATGCCACAGGAATGAATACAGCACCAACTACATCACCTTATTTCAATATGCACACAGTTAATGTGGTTGAGGGTGGAGTTTTCCTGTCAGTGAGACATTACCCTGAATGAAGGGAAGCTTTGTGTACATATTGAATACAAAAATGAAGGTCACACAACTCACTCCAGTGAAGTAGGTAGGACCATTGTCCTAAAAGCACCTCTATCCGCAGGATGTTTCCTTGACGGTCCACTACTGAACAGCCCGATCTTGGAATCTGACACAGAAAGGAGGAGGGAAGGACAGAGACGGGGCAATAGGAATAGAGAGAAGTCATAGAGAATGAAAGAAAGCAGGTTAAAACATGAGGAGTGAGGGGACAAATATAAATCTCTCTCTGTCACAGCATAACAACACTGTTACGATAAACTGACATGACCAACCTTACGTTTGGTGTAAATAATAATATTAACAGTTTCCTCTGTCTGGAACCAGTCATATCTGTGAAAAGAGGGGGGGAAGAAAAAGATGCATTTCCACAATTCCCGCCCCGGACAATAAATCAAGAATACTTCACTTACATTAATTACGTACAGCTAACAATACCAATTCAAATGTTCAATAAAGCTAAAACACCTCACAGGAATTAATAGCATGCACAGTCAGCTTTATACAAGAGATACAATCATTTTTGCAAGTAAAAGCGATTAGCAGCATAATCAACCTGTATAAATACCGAGTAAAGAAATTCAAGCATACCGAGGGCGATTGTCTTTCGGCTTTGGGGCAGCTAACAAAGTCGCAGGAGGACCAAAACCTAAATGTAAATAATCAGCTCTCATTACAGAGTAACTGGATGAGTATTTTTGGCATTTTAAAACTTTTTTTTTAGGATGCCATACACCTTTGTTATCCAGCCTTCACAACTAATATTTATACATAAACACTTAATATTCCTTCAATGCATTCCTACCGTTCACATAGGTGTTCTCTGGTTTCGATGGCTGTGCTGTGGGAGCAAACGAACATCTCATGAGCCACTGATACCACTGTTGCACACCTTACAGCAAAACATCATTTGGAACTCCTTGTTTTAGCCATATGTCTATAGTCATATCATAATTAATTACAAAACTCATACAACTATTACAAGGTCAGCACTCAATAAAAGAAAGAAAACATTTATTAAGATTTGATTACGCAACCAGAACATGGCTCAAAAGTATGTGGATGTTTGATTAAACTTCTCAAGGTCAGACAAATTACAGGCACACAAAATACACTGCATAGCCAAAAGTTTGTGGACACAGGGTATCTGCACATTTTTCAAGTACAAATTTAAAGACTTTTAAGACCTTTTCAAGACCTCTAAATGGAAAAATTAAGACTGTTTCATGGCAAAGAAAATGAAAATACAACAACTTAAAACTGTTTTCTGCAATAGTTTTTTTTTAGCCTAGTAAACTAGACCCACCCGCCTAGCGGCCAAAAATATTTTTGCCTAGCGAATGGGTCTAGCCTCGCACCATATCAACAAAACACCCCGGGCATCAAATCGTGCCCGCCAATCACAATGCAAGGTTTTTGTTTGGATTATTTGGGTGGGCTTTTGCAGGAGTGACGACAAAGCTGCGCGACGCTGGAGAAAGCACAACAGGAAAGATGGCTACGGCTAGTGAACAGCGCGCGTTTGACTCCGCTTTGGAATCAGTTTTAGAAGAATTAGACTTGGAGTTTTCGTTGAAACATGAGCAGGAAGAGGCTCTCCGCTCATTCCTTTTCAAGAAGGACGTTTTCGCTGTTTTGCCGACCGGCTATGGCAAAAGTCTGATCTATCAGCTGGCTCCGCTCGTAGCCAAAAAGATGGGGCTAGTTTGTGCAGTACGAAGAATTAATAAACAGCTTTGAAACATTACTTTTTGATTGTTTCTTATTTTCCTGTTATTTTAAATTTAAGGGAAATTATTTCACCAAACACCACTAAATAAAAATAAAAACTCAAACAGTTTAAGCAAACCCTTGAAAAACACTTGGAAAAAAAAGTGTATGTTAAGTACGTGGTACAGACTCCAAACTTGTGGTCATTATCTCCAAACTTCTTAATATCTAGAACCTGTTTATTAATTAATACGCATTTTGAAAAATTATTTATTTCAAGGCCTCCCCCATTGCTTTCTGTCGCTCTGACTACGTCACAGTCACTGTTGCGCTGATTGGTCAGAGCGTTGGCCTATACGCAGAGACAGTTTGAAAGACAGCGGGTTGTTCCTCCCCCACCCTTCGGAAATGTCTACGAGCGAGGCCAGACTAAATATTCACATTTAGTCTGGCTTGCCAGGCTAGTTTTTTTTTTTTTTACTAACTAAGAAGAATGCACACAATTGGTGAACAACAGGGTGCATCAATGGCAACTGTTAGACATGCAAACAGCTGAAGCAAAGTCGTGTGTTTTGGGCCTGCAGAACTACTGTAGCAGCAAGGAGAAGACTGGGGTTTACTGGAGAAAACACCATGAATCATTTCAAAAACGAAAACAATAAACGGCAAGTAGAACCAGCTGAACAACCTTAGCCGGCATTATTTAAATCCCCAAAGATTATCTTTGATGACGTGTGATTTTGTGTCCGACAGCAAAATCAGTCTGAGTGTCGTACAGTATACAGCTGGCTGAGGAAGTTCTCGAGTATCTTCTGCATTATAGCAGGTAACAGCATAAACCTGTTTATGCAGTCATACCATCATCAGAGCGTTACATTAAACACAGAAAAACAACTGTCACCTTTCATAACCATTATCAATATTAATCAATGTGTTGTAATAACTAAACTAATTATCAGTGCAATTGTTATATCAATGTTCAATATTCAAAAATAATCATTAATTATTATCTATAATCCATGAATAACTTTTTATTACTAATAATAATAATAATAAAACTACTTTTTTAAATAATAATTTAAAAAATTAACTCAATTTTATAACATTTTAATAATCACTACTTATTAGCTATATTATTAATAATAGAGTAACAATTATTATATTATTATTATTATTAATTACTACTTAACTAATAAGCAGTGATTACCAAAATGTAATTTAATAATAAGTAGTAATTATTATTATCAACTACTAAATTATACTAATAAATAATAAGTAGTGATTATTAAAATGCTATAAAATTGAGTTATAAGATTAGTTAAAATTATTATTAAAAAAGTAGTAATTATTATTAGTAGTAGTAGTAGTGATACAAACAATTATTCATGGATTATAGATAATTTGTTTTTAATAGTGAACACTGATAGAACTGATAATAATAATAATAATAAAATAACAAGTATTACTAGTATTATTATTAGTAGTAGTATAGTTATTTTATATCAATGTTCACTGTTTTAAAAAATTATCTATAATCCATGAGTATTTGTTTGTATTCTACCAATTACTACGTTTTAATAATTATTTGTAAGAATTTTTAATAACTTAATTTTATAACATTTAATAATCCCTAGTATTTATTAATCACTAATTCATAAGTAGTAATGATTAATAAATCAATAATAATTACTATTACTACTAATTATTATTAGTGGTTGTTAATATTATTCTTATTATTATATTAAAAACACTGTTGTAGACGATAAGTAATAAAACTAAAAAACTTTTTTACAAATTATTTATATTGTAGTATATTTAGAATTATTGTATTTTCTGGAGTTCTTTTTAATTAAGTTTTGAAATAAAGGTTGTTTATATATTTATATTAAACTTAGTACAATAAACAATGTTAATTATGTACAAAAAAATGATGCTAATCACTATTATTAGTAGTATTTCCTATAAGTCCCATTTTCCACCTGACTCTTGTGCGCATGCGCGAACCCCCCTGCGTTTCACTCCGGAGCGCTTGACCTCTAAAACACACACATGCACGTCTCATGTCCATGAAAAACCAGTTTCCCAGTCCGCCGTGTCCCCAGAGCTGCGTTACCGTCTTTAAACACATTTGTGCGAACCAGCGCTTTTTATCGCAAACGATTCTTCTCCTTATTTTGGGGGTATTTGTCATCCCCCAACCACTTGTCGTTAAACAGACATCTTCCCATAATTATCAACGCTTTCTAGCGCCCACATAAGCTACCTGCGTATCTCTCACTCTTCACAACCACCACACCACACCACACTTCCTCCAGTAGCCTCCTAACGTTAGTTCTTGATCTACGGAATGCACAGAACGCACAGAACCAATGCCGCCCCCAAAAGGTACGCTGGTCACTTTTAAAATTACCGTTAAAAATACCCCAAACTGGATGGAGACATTTCACTTGTTCAGTCCAATATTAAATTTAATACCTCCCTTTCGAAAATTCCAGTCATTGCAAACAATTTAAGACGTTTTTAGGCCTTGAAAACCGAAAGTTGTATTTAAGACTTTTTAAGGACCCGCAGGAACCCTGGGACACCTGATCATCACACCAATGTGTGTCCTTTGAGCATCCCATTCCAGATTTAGTCCCTTTGCTGTTATAACCTCCACTTTTCTGGGAAGGCTTTCGACTAGATTTGGAGTGTGGCTCTGGTGAGTCACCTCATTCGTGAAGTCAGGCACTGATGTTGGGTGATGAGGCCTGGGGCGTAGTCAGCATTTCAGTTCATCCTAAAGGTGTTCAACAGGGATGAGGTCAGGTCTCTGTGCAGGCCACTCAAGTTCTTCCACTCCAAACTTGGGAAACCATGTCTTCATGGAGTTTGCTTTGTGCACAGGGGCATTTGTTGTGCAGGAACAGGTTTGGATCTCTTAGTTAAAGTGAAGGGACACGAATGCTACAGCATACAAAGACATCCTATACAATTCTGTACTTCAAACTTTGTGGCAACAGAACAACAACAAAGGCCCACATTTGATTGTGCTGGTCAGGGGTCCACATATAGCTGGACAGTGAATATGGTTCCCTTGTCCAAATGTAATGTTTATCATTTAGCCAGTGGACATTTTTATAAGAACTTGGCTCATACCTTTAATGGCTGTGCTGGCCTTTACCACCATCCTGCCCACCAGGCACTCTTTCAACATGGACTCATAATTCACCCAACGGTGGACCTGCCAACGGACATGAAGCACACCGTCAACACAATTTGTAAAATTTACTCAGACAAAAATCATTACACAATCATGAATCACTGCTGCATCTTTTAGTGTTAAGCTGTGTAAAAGCAATATTGCTAATAGATTAATATAGACACACTCCATGTGCTAAATACTGTAAATACAGCACAATACACAAAATCAGGTTGGGGAATACCTACACTTTGTGTTTACATTTTGCATGGTTGTTACTGACCTGGTCAAACAGGTCAGTGCCATCAATACCAGCTGCCTTCATCAGCTCGTCCTCCCCACCAGGGTGGAAATCCATATATGCACTCACATTATACACCATACCTGCAGTAGAACACACACAGTTAGTAGGGCTACATCTGATCATTAGTACACTGACCAAAACCTCCAACGCAACACTTCAAATTTTGAAATGTTTTGTGTATGCAAAATAAGATTGTGGTTTTGGGTAATGATACCTAAACTACACCTTAAAAGCTCATGAGATTGTTTTTATTTTGTTGTATGGGCAGTTCGTTCCACTTGAACGCACATTGTTTAGAAGTTTGCGACTCCACTCAGGTTGAGTAGAACTCCTTGACCAATCCTTCTTAAACTTGGACAATACATAGCCACAGCAATGGGCAATTTAAACACTCATTGGCATTGTACTGGTGCGATATTCGACCATGGCATGACTACGTCAAAATCAGCGAGAAAGAGCCATCGGTATGCTTTTTGGCAGAATGTCACAAAGGCAGGTTGCAAGAGCTCTGGGCGTCAATGTGTCGACCATTTCGCGTCTCTGGAGCCGGTATGACACAGAAAGCACTAACGACTGACCACGTGCTCCCAGACCACGTGTCACCACCCCTCAGCAGGACTGCCATATTCGTCTCCAGCATCTTTGCAATCGCTTCCTGCCAGCTACAGTCACCGCTGCACAGCCCAGAGGTCGTCACCAGAACAGGATCAGCGACCAAACAGTATGCAATTGCTTACGTAAAGACGGGTTGCACAACCGACGTCCCAGTCGTGGTCTGGTGTTGACTCCTGCTCGTTGCAGTGTCCGTCTGGAATGGGCAAGGGCACATTTGGGCTGGAATGCGCTCAGGTGGAACAGGGTCCTGTTTTCTGATGAATCAAGGTTCAAGTTGAGTGTTGCTGACGGCAGAGTGCGTGTTTGGTGTAAGTGACGGAAATGTTATGCTGACGCTAATGTCCTGGAGCGTGACCGCTGGGGTGGACCAGCTGTCATGGTGTGGGCTGGAATAAGCAGCAGACACAAGACTGAGCTTGTTTTCATTGATGGAAACCTCAATGCGGCCCATTAACGCAATGACGTTTTGGCCCCTGTCGCAATTCCACTGGTGGCTCGCTACCACCTAATGCTGCAACAGGATAACGCAAGACCACATGTCGCCAGAATCTGTCAAGAATACCTGAGGCAGAACAACGTTCAGTGTCTTTACTGGCCCGCGTTTTCCCCAGATTTAAACCCTATAGAGTACCTATGGGATATTCTGGATCATAGAGTGAGAAGCTGTGATCCAGAACCCTTCACAATCCTACAGTTGCGCCAGGCACTTTGTGAGGAATGGGAACGCATCACACAGGCTGAAATCTGGCAACTGATTGACTCAATGCATCGGAGAATTCAGGCTGTGTGTGACGCCAGAGGTAGCCATACAAGATACTGACTTTGATGATCCAGAACGACACTTTGATTTGACGTTATAAATTTCAAACCGGGACTAATTTGTTTTTCATTCATGACTCTAAAGAGAGGTATTTGAGTTAAACCTTGATATTTATTGTGTATTGTTAAATCTATCATAACAAAACGGCATGCATAGTAATAAACCTGAGTTCTGCGTTGGATGTTTTGGTCAGTATATTTACAAAATGTCTGCTGATGAAATCTGGTCACAGCTCTGAGCACATCTAAACACAGCTGGAAGGCCCATCATCAAAAAAAAAAAATCCAGCTTAATCTGACCAGTTGCTTATACACAGCCTGAGCTGGTCTAGCTGGTAAAGGACAGAATTTCTGAATTACTGCTACTAACACAAACTCACCAACAAGTTAATTTTAAGAAATTAAGAACAGTAAGGAAATCAGAAAAATTCAAATATTTAATGATTAATTATTCAAGTAATGCGGAATCAGGAAAATAACTTACCAGGTGTCAAAGATGGCCTACCAGTTTGACAGCTGAGCCTGTGTTTTGATAGCCGGTAGCTGGTCAGACTATGACTGGATTAATTTAAAACTCATCTCATCTCATTATCTGTAGCCGCTTTATCCTGTTCTACAGGGTCGCAGGCAAGCTGGAGCCTATCCCAGCTGACTACGGGCGAAAGGCGGGGTACACCCTGGACAAGTCGCCAGGTCATCACAGGGCTGACACATAGACACAGACAACCATTCACACTCACATTCACACCTACGGTCAATTTAGAGTCACCAGTTAACCTAACCTGCATGTCTTTGGACTGTGGCGGAAACCAGAGCACTCAGAGGAAACCCACGCGGACACGGGGAGAACATGCAAACTCCGCACAGAAAGGCCCTCACCGGTCATGGGGCTCGAACCCAGGACCTTCTTGCTGTGAGGCGACAGCGCTAACCACTACACCACCATGCCGCCCTAATTTAAAACTACAAAGCACTATTTTGTAAGCTCTGTACACACTGGTGGAACTGAATTCATTTCAATAAACAATGATCTCCTGTCTGTGATCAGAGTTAATCAACTCTACAAAATACAGTCTATTTCTGAGTGACGCAGACAAAGACTTTTTTGAGGAAGGATCTCTCTCTCTAATATTGCTTCCTTATGTATGTTTAAGGCCTCACCTCGTATACATGTCCAACAGTCATTTCTTGTATTGTGTTTCTTTAGTTCCTCTTCTGTTACCTCAATCAACCTTCCTTTCAGTCCAGTCAGATCATGGCCGCTTTTGGCGAGCCGGATCCAGTCCATAAGACTATGACCCGGCCTTAGAGCCACCTAGACATACAAAGGCATTCTCAGTGATGGCACCATTTGAAATTTATATATATGAGTGATTCCACGCTTATGGGTACTGAAATGGGGACATGAACTTATTCACCTAAAACCATTTATTTTTTTACCATCAGGTCACACAACTTGTAATCTTTAATGAATGATATGTTAAAAGATAACTTTAATTTTCTGAGATGTAATAAAAACATATTTATATGCCAAAGTCAAGCCTATGAGTTCCAAAATGATGTCTGTTACATTACTTCTGTTACGATTGTCCATCTCGCGTCTGTTACAAATTACAATCTAGCTATATACCATGTTAATCTTATTGAAAGAATGTGTATGTTTATTCTACTACACATGTTTATTAATTATATTTGCTAAAACATCACCTTCCTATGTTTCAAAAAGTAATTCTACATTGTTAAAATTGAGAATCTATATGTCCACAACACTTCTGTTACGTTCTGACTTTGGCATATAAATATGTTTTTATTACATCTCAGAAAATTAAAGTTATCTTTTAACATATCATTCATTAAAGATTACAAGTTGTGTGATTTGATGGTAAAAAAATAAATGGTTTTAGGTGAATAAGTTCATGTCCCCATTTCAGTACCCATAAGCGTGGAATCACTCATATATATATATATATATATATATATATATATATATATATATATATATATATTCAGGCACAAAGAAAAACCAGTAAGAGCTCTCTAAGATGTGGATTAATTACAAGCCCGCTCCTACTGGGCATAGAAACAAAGTCCTCTACATTAGGAGCTGGTTATTAGATACAGGTTGATATTTGATTAAACAGCCAACACACTCATTAGAGGAAAAGATCCAGACCTTATTCCTGGGCTGGCCGGTCGGAGCCACTCGCTGCTGAGAGCTCAGTGCGGGGAAAGACTGCGAGGGTATGTTCAGCATCTCTGCTCTTCTAAACCACCTCAAACTCCAAGAAAACACTGTAATTACAGCGTTAGAGTGTGCACTCTCCAGCAAACTACAACAACAGCTTTACTCAAGCGGAAATGTCACATCAAAGATGACGAAATGTTTCTTCCGCAAAGGCAGAAAAGTTGGAACACTGAGCATTCTGAACAGTAAAAACTACTCGCCAGGTCTCTCGAGCCGACCAAATGTTTTTCACACAAATTAATCCGTGTTATGAACATAATTCTGTAACTTGTGTCTACCTACATAGCGGCAAACATACACCAACATCGCATCACTAGTTTGTTGTTCCAAAATCAACGTCGCAGGAATATGACGACATCACACGCACTAGCGTGCCCTCTAGCTGAAAGATTCAGACACAAGTAAAACAAAAAACTAATTTTACAGAACTTAACTTTTTTTTCAGGGAGGATATGGATTAAAATTACAGATTTGGGGATACATGTAAGAGAAAAAACAAACAAACAAAAAAACAAATAAGCTGCATGTAAATTACACCACACCAAACACCGATTTGGAATAATAGATATGTTCTGTGTAATGGAAAATCTCTCTTTTTGCAACACTGAATGGATAAAGGTATTTGGTTAATATCTCACCTTATGGATAATCAGGGCAACTGGCTGTTATATGAAAACTTCTGCTTCATTCATAATATTACCTGCAAAAAATCTGAATTTAATAAAATATGCAAAGCAATCCCTTATCAAAAAGAAGTATACTTCAAGTTCATTTTATTAAGTATACTTAAGTAAAGTATATTTCCTTAAGTATACTTTTGTGTACCAAGTATACTGATATCAAATGTACTTACAGTATATGTGTAAGTAAACTGATCTAATACTTCTTGGGACTAAATTGGCCCACTTTTAGTTTATAAAAAGTATACTTTAAGTCTAAGAGAAGTAAACTCTGAGTATACGACTAGTATTTTTTTTTTTTACTTTTACTGCAAGTATACCACTAGTAAATTTAAATAGTTTACCAGTTCTATACTTGTCGTCCACTCTTTAGTTTACAAAAGCATACTTCATAGTATACTGGAAATATACTATTGGTTTACTCGTTACACACTTCTAGTCCACTTTTTAGTTTATAAAAGTATACTTCATAGCTAGGGTGACCAGATTTCCCTAGTCTGAAACCGGGACACTTTTGCGTGCGACCATGCTCGTGCACGCACACTTTTTTTTTTTTTACATAAACGTGACACTCAGAGAGGTGCTCTTATCATTTTGTTGAAGCTCACATTTATCAACATCTCACATGAAATAAAACAAACAGGCATTTTGTTATCTAGTAGCATAGTGGTATACAGATCAGTTAAATTATGGTCAGACAACAGATTTTGTAATGGCTGAGAATAGGCCAGGCTATGTCCATAGGCCAAATTTAAACTAATTTATTTCACCTGTTTGTGAGAACACCAAGAAGAATGCATATGCACATGTAGGCTATATCTCTAAAATTGTATGCACTATAGCATGAACTTAAAAAGTAGATATGTGACCTCAACATAGCCTAGGTCAGAATCAACCTTACTAACCATTCCCCACAACTGAATGAATAAAGCAAGATGTGTACAAAAGTGAACACTTTAATGGAAGGTGCAACAAACTGTTCAACACAGCAATATGGCCACACTGTCAGAATGGTATGTTAAACAGAAACAAAAAAAGAGACAAGTGACTTGAGAATAATATTATATACTACGGAAGCCGAGAGAGGCCCTTCATATAATCCTTTTTTTTATTCACCTTGTTATCCCGAGATAACGACATAATTAATTCAGGATCTTGAGAAAACAACACAACTAATTCGAGATCTCGAGAAAACAAAACCATTATTCCGTGATCTCGAGAAAACAAAACAATTATTTCATGATCTCGAGTAAACAGCTGAGAAATGGTTCATTCAGGTACGCCAAGAGACTTGTGATATGCTGACTTTGGGGCTGTTTCTCATTCTGCATAGACGCAACTTTGGTCATTAGAATGTCTGGAATAATCGATCACCTAATAAGGCAATATTTTGATCAGGGGTTGACACAGGGAGAGATTGCATTAAGTCTTTTAATAAGGGATAATTTCAAAATTAGTCCGTGGCACCTCCGCAGAAGACTGGCCCGGCTTCGTCTCTACCGACGGAGATACAGTGATCCAGCTGAGATCATGAAATAATTGTTTTGTTTTCTCGAGATCTCGAAATAACGGTGTTGTTTTCTCAAGATCCTGAATTAATTATGTTGTTATCTCGGAATAACGGTTTTGTTTTCTCGAGATCTCGAATTAGTTGTGTTGTTTTCTCGAGATCCTGAATTAATTATGTCGTTATTTCGGGATAACAAGGTGAATAAAAAAAGATTATATGAAGGGCCTCTCGCGGCTTCCGTAAAATATACACTCAAACAAAACAGCAATAAAGGAGGAGAGGGGCGACAGCCCGAGGAAAGCCCCCACAGGAGCGCACAGCATTTGCAACATAGGCTACCCAACTCAGTACAAGAACAAAGCACTTACAGTGTGTGCAGTAGGCTTCGTGTGCATTGTTCTGCACCTCTCGGAGGAAGGGGTAGGTGCCCTGTAAATCTTTGGAAAAGGTACATTTTCTTTTCAGCATAATTGCTGCGGCATTACTGCTGCTAGACAAAGAACATTCGCGCCAATTAATGTTTATTTTATTGTTGCATGGCAACACGTTCTGTTGTCTGGAATAATGTGGCTAAATAAGCACCCATGCCACAGGGGCAGGGGGCAGTAACCAGGAAAGTTTGCGATTCCTGTCAATTCATCAAAATAGTAAATGCAGACATTTCTCCGCTAATGATTCCCACGCTGCTCAGTCGCAAACGTCGTGAGTGGCGAAAACCGGGACATATCCATGTCCCGACAGACTTTTGTCGAGACTCGGGACACACAACCCCAAATCGGGGCTGTCCTGGTAAAACCGGGACGTCTGGTCACCCTGGACTATCACACTCTTTCTCCATTTATTTGGCATTTTCTCATTCTCTAGGATCTTATTAAACAATCTCGTTAGGAACTCCACAGCCGTCTCACCCAAACACCTCCAAGCCTCAATCGGGATACCATCTGGTCCAACTGCTTTCCCAGTCTTCATTCTTTTCATGGCTGCCCTCACCTCATCCTTACTAACCAACTCTGCTTCCTGATTTGCTGTCTCCAAAAGAAGTTCTCTGAAGTAGAGGTTAAAAAATGGAGGGCCCAATATCTAAAATTTCCTGCAAGTCCAAAGGTGAAGGAAGTGCATTTTAAGATTTTGAATGAGATTTATCCATCCAGTGAAATGCTAAGAGTGAGGTTCAATATTGACAGTATTGATAACAACCTTATTTTCTGTGAATCAGATATTGAAACTACGGACCATCTTTTATTTCAATGTATTTACACAAAAACATTTTGGGAGGACTTTTTGGACGGGCTTTCTTCTAAAATCCAGCTACAGGACACACTTACCCTGGACAACATCGCATTTGGGACGAATCTGAAGGATTCACAAGTGGACTATGTTATAAATAATTTACTATTGCTCTCGAAATATTTCATTCACTGCTCAAAATGGAAAAAAGTAAAGCCTATTTTCACTGTGTTCAAAAAACATCTTGTAGAAAATTATCTCACTGCCTTAAAGTGTATGAAATGCAAAAAAGCAATGTCACTATTGAATGCATTTGAAAATATTTGAAGACAACTGTATATGAATGTATGAGTGAATGGGAGTGTTTTGTTTTACCTTGTGCCTTGAACATTTTTGTTCACTCATGCAACATATCTGTATGCCTAAATGTTTGTATACCTGAACATTTGCAAATATATATATATATATATATATATATATATATATATATATATATATATATATATACAGGGTGCGATTTGTCAAAAAAACCAGAAGGGGGGGTGTTTTTTTTTTTAATCATGAAAACTAAGGTAACAATAGGCTAACAGCTCAATAACATCCGATGATATCGAATGAATAACACTGTGGCAGCGGGGGCGTGGTCAAGCATCGGTCTGTGACAGGAGGGCGGAGTCAGGGAAGATAAGTGGCAGAATCACTACACCTGTCGTTAATTAATGTGTTTGCGCGTCTTCTCAGTGACCGCGCCCTATTTAAGGAGAGAGAGCGCGAGCAGAGGGAGCTCTCTCCACAACTAGACGACTGATGTGTGTGCGAGTGCAGCTCAGGCCCGGCGCTAGGAACAGTTTACTAAGGGGGCAATTAGAAATCGCAAGGGGGCAAATATTTTTTCATATAGCGTGTAGTAGTGATGGCGGTCTGACAACGTGTTTCAAACAATTAACTGCGCCAACCACAAAACCACCACGGCCCCGAAGGTTGCTTTAGTCCGGGAAAATCATGTGGCATATTACCAGGGCAGTTGCGCTTTATCAATACCCGTGCCCACCTGTTACCCCTCCCCTCCGATTTTCTCACAGACACCCGGTACAACCGGAAAGATGCCAAACATAAAACAACACACACAAACCTACAGGCAAGTCCTTTACATTTAAAATACATACAAATAGCTCTGCGGCATGAAAACAAAACGTCAATGCAAGTCTAAGGCTGCTGGGCCATAGAAGGTTCACGCTGCACGCTGCATGCTGCACGCGTGTAAAGAAAAGTGGACAAACGTAGCATGACTTGCTCTGGGCCATAGAACGGCGTTCACGTTGCACGCTGCACACTTCACGCGTGAAGCATGAAATGAACATGCACACTTTTTTCTAGGCGTGAAGACGGAAATTCCAGTCAATGCATGCGGTCACCGCCGCGCCAGCCAATCAGAACGGGTCTAGGGAGATAACGCTATGCTTTCAGGGGAAAACTTCAGAAAAAATATAATTGAATGGTATAATTGAAAAATAGTTCTTCATCGGGATTGTCAAGCAGATTATAGAATGTTCGGTGAAATTCACCACGGGTTTCTCTCAGAAGGAAGTGTTCTCGGCTCCAAATTCTGTTCCTTTTTCTCTTCCTCTGTCTCAGTAAAAGCAGAATGAGGCAATCGTCGTCATCCGAAGAGTCCGTATTGTTGGTTACTCGGTCAAAGTAGAACAGACGCAACACGTGAACATCCAAGCATGAAGTTTAATGGCCCAGGGTCCGGTTCTTCACGTGAACGTGTAGCGTGCAGCGTGCAACATGCAGCGTGAACCTTCTATGGCCCAGCAGCCTAAGGTACTTGGCTCGGCGGCCAAAATCATAATTTAAAAAAATCAACAGACCCCGCGGCTGCACCAGTAATAGCCTTCCTGACTCGCACTGAGTCAACGCTAACCACAAATCCGCGACCCCTCTGAAGTGACGAATTTTCACCCCCGCTGCATGGGGGGTGACGTCAACGACACATATTCTTACACTATTTGCGCACAAAGCGGACCATATATGAACACATACACCAACATAAACGGAGATAAACTTAGCCTACAAAGAAAGAAAATGGATTCACAATATTGTGATTGAATTCGTTTAATTCGGTGGGGGAAAGACTACTCCCGTAAACTTGACTGCATATTGCAGAGACAGTGCACTTGTAAGTGTACATGTAAAACCCCCGCCCGCCCGCGCGACCCCTCCCCTCGTCCTTATCACAGGTCTGTGTGTGCGCGGCTGTGTCAGCATTTCACGCATACACCCACAATAACTAGTCCCCAGTAGTTAGGATTGATACATATGTCTAAAACAGGGTTAATATTAAATTCAGGCTTTTTGAAATAATCCTACCTTAATACAGTTGAATTCTACGATTGCAACGTAAGAATCATAACAACCAATCAGATTTGTTCTACCGTGCCAGTTTTAGTAGTGATTTATGTGAAATGTATTTTTGTGCAATGCGCAACCACTTAATATTTCGTATTTGAAAATGCAAATTATTAATACGTCTATAATACATTATATTTTCATAAGAAAACAATTAAGTGATCTGAGTCTCCGTTGAGGGGGCGGGGCTGTAGCCACGAGGGGGCGACGCCCCCTTTCGCCCCTCCATAGCGCTGGGCCTGGTGCAGCTAGAAGCTGAAAAGCTGAATAAAAGCGAGTTGTGTGAAATCAGTTCTGTCCTGCCGTCCTTCTGTCACAGACCGATGCTTGACCACGCCCCCGCTGCCACAAACACTAAATGAAAACGAACACTAAACCAAAGATAGTAAATTCATCTTCCTATCTCTCTGACTAAATACACGAACACTAACACACAACAAAGTTCGCATTGCTTGTCGCGTTGCTGTGATGTTTCTCTCCCTCCGGATTAAATGGACAGTGACTCGAAAATCACTGAAATACATGAATACTAAATGAACAGTTTGCTCTGATGGCGCAGTTCATGTGGCCTTTTCTGCTTTCCCGTCGGTGCGCTATCCGCCGCGTTTCGCCCTTCTTTAATCCACATTTCTGCGAATTTCTCAGCAGGGAAGGAACGCACGTCTGGCCCATTGACAGCGAGGAAAAGAAGGCTGTCAGTGTGGATACATTCATTCTGTTGCGCTCATCAGTAAGGATGTGATTCATGGCGCTAAATCCACGTTCACACTCTGGATATTGTTATTATCTACAATGTATCTATTTGCTGGGGACGTTCGTGAACATCAAAGCTGCCACTTCGGGTCATTTTGAAAGTGAGTGCAATGTAGACCATAGAAAACTGTGTCACAACATGCCTGTCATGTCAACTTTTTTTTTTGGTTTGTTTGTTTTATTGACGGGGTTGTCCCCGAGGATTTTTTTTTCAGCAAAGATAAAAACCAGAGGGGGGGATGATCCCTACCATCCCCCCCAGCAAATCGCACCCAGTATATATATATATATATATATATATATATATATATATATATATATATATATATATATATATATATATATATATATATATATATATATATATATGGGCGGCACGGTGGTGTAGTGGTTAGCGCTGTCGCCTCACAGCAAGAAGGTCCTGGGTTCGAGCCCCGGGGCCGGCGAGGGCCTTTCTGTGCGGAGTTTGCATGTTTTCCCCGTGTCCGCGTGGGTTTCCTCCGGGTGCTCCGGTTTCCCCCACAGTCCAAAGACATGCAGGTTAGGTTAACTGGTGACTCTAAATTGACCGTAGGTGTGAATGGTTGTCTGTGTCTATGTGTCAGCCCTGCGATGACCTGGCGACTTGTCCAGGGTGTACCCTGCCTTTCGCCCGTAGTCAGCTGGGATAGGCTCCAGCTTGCCTGCGACCCTGTAGAAGGATAAAGCGGCTAGAGATGATGAGATGATATATATATATATATAAAACATATATACCCTGGACCCAAAAAAGACTCGGCGACGGTAGAGACGAGAAGAAATATTTGGAAGAAATGCCTAGTTGTTGTGTTGTCGGGTGTCAGAATCGTAGCAGTGATGGGGTTAAAATGTACAGAATTCCAGCAGGATCTCACCCATTCCAAAAAAATCGCCGACGTCTATGGCTACAAGCCATCAAACGTGTAGACTGGGATGAAAGCACCATCAAAAATGCGCGGGTTTGCAGCGCCCACTTCATCACAGGTAAGATCAGACTATTTATTAAATCTTTCTTTTTTATTCTTTCTAGTCTTCGTTTATTGATGTAGCAAAATACTTTGGTAACGTTTGTCTGATTAGCTGGGTCATAGTTACACAATGTAGTGAATATTGTTAGCGTGTTAACTTAGCTTTGCATGCAATTTTGTTTGTAGGAGAGGTCTCGCTGGACTCAAGCAGTCCAGCTTTTGTGCCATCATTATTTGTGTATGCCGAAAATCACAATTTTAAAGCAAGGATGGAAACGTAAAATTGTGTGCCCTCACTCTAAATGCCAACTTGCGTTGACTGCTCTAACCTAGCTCCCGCCCCGTTCAGTTTCATTTCTGCTCTCTGCCTCTCGCTTTTTACGCAGCTCTGATTTCTCTTAGCTGCACTCTTTACATTCCTTTCATGCCATTACCTCCTGCAAATTGCTGTTTAGTGTTGGTATTTGCTGTTGTAGCTAAAGCCACATTGCCATCACATCACTGGCATAATTTGATTAAAACAAAATGAATATGAATGTCCCATTGTTAATCAAGTTGTAGTCTCGCTGTAACCAGAATGTTGATGGCAGGCTACTTTTGTAAATAGGTTTTTTTTTTTTTTTTGAGTTTGACATTTTTTTGTAAATAGTATGACTGCCTTCAGGTATCAGAGGAAAATGAGGAGGGAACTTACTAACATCGTCCGTCCACTCTTTAATTAAATACGGATCCGGTAGGCGATGTCCACTTGTTAGAGTTAACTTATTTATGTAGCATTCTCGATCTTGTAACGACAATTGTTTTGCATAATCTGACAGCTCATAATGCCGGTCTATGGGCAGCGCCATTGTTTCTGAGTCCAGACTGCGCGCGCATCCTGGCAACGGTCGGTTTGTTTACAAACATGCGAAGGGGTCTATAGACATTAAACAGTATGTAACCACAATTTTTAGCAGCAATAATAAGAAGGCTGTCAAAACACAAACACTTTTTGTGCTATACAATGTGTTTTTTTATGATCTGTTTTTTTGTTATTTATTTTGTAATGTACATCCCCCTGACATAGTTGCACCAATGCTATTGTATTATATACTCTTTGTATATTAGTTTTGATCTAATTTAAAAAAAAAAAAATTCAGACACAAGTGACCCTGTGTCCGAAAGCCCTCACTCGTTCACTACTCCCTATATAGGGAATTACTATATAGAGGACTATATAGTGAGCTCATTGGTAAAATGAAAAACCGCTTCCGGACACTAGTCCGTCGCGCTGGTGTTTACGTCATTACTGTCGCACAATTAAAACGTGTCAGATCAGCCGGCTGGTGGGTTTTCAAAATAATAAATACATGCAGATATTTTTGTCATAAATACATATTATACTGAGCGCATTTCCCACATTATTCAATACAAAGCACCTGAATCTTTCAGTTTTTTTATTTAAATCAAGGCTGAATACTTTCTTCTTTGCCGCTGCCTTTTATTAAACAAATTTGAGACTTTTAATTTGATTTCTTTCAGTGTGACCGCAATGCACGATGGGATATATTTCTTTGGTTAGTGACCATCGTTGAACACTACTTTTCATGATGCATTATGGGATACTTTGAGTGCACTATATAGGGTGAAAATAATCCTCACTAAGGTTTCGGACAGCGCTACAAAATGGCGTCCTCACTATATAATGCCCTTTATAGTGAGTAGGAGGCGATTTCAGACACAGGGTCAGTTAAATAATAATAATAATAATAATAATAATAATATGGTGGTGTAGTGGTTAGCACTGTTGCCTCACAGCAAGAAGGTCCGGGTTCGAGCCCCGTGGCCGGCGAGGGCCTTTCTGTGCGGAGTTTGCATGTTCTCCCCGTGTCTGCGTGGGTTTCCTCCGGGTGCTCTGGTTTCCTCCACCAGGGACATGCACAGGATTATAGAGGGGCAGGGGCTCAAAGTCAGAAAAGGGCAGCAAGTGAATGATTTTTTTTCCTGGTCCTTTCCAAAATATGGAAATGTAGAATAGACCAGTTCACACATATTGCCACGCATGCGCAGGGGTCAAAGGTCTAGGCCTCATCGGAGATGAAAACATGGCGGCAAACAAGCCAAACCTTAGCAAATACGCCTTAAGGAAGAAGGCAGAATTGCAGAGGCATATGAGAGAACAGGGATTGCCAACTACCATGGGGGTAGAAGAGTTAAGGGCGCTTGCATATGCCACAGATATTTTGAAAATCCAGCCTGTACCGTCCAAGGAAGACGAAGAAAAATCGAGGTATGTACCCGGTGATACTGCCACGCCCACTGCAGTTTTTGACAGGTCAACAACTCATAGTTATAGTTCTATATCTGACACGGAGAAATAATAGAAGTCGTGCTGCCTACCAGATTACAGTCGTCTGTTTTATTGCATCAGTACTAGTATCACTTGCTATACTCATCAGTCATGTACTTCAGGTACATCTGACCCTCAGCCTGCTGCCTCAACAGCTGACCTTGCTATATCAACTTTGTCCAAACCTGACTCTCCACCGAAAGGCAGGAACAAACCAGCAGCCAAAAAGACCAGGCAAAGAAAGACCCGAAAGGACAGTGGGGACATAACAGAAAATGATGACAATAGCATAGGATGTGATCAGTGCTATAAGTGGTATCATTGGGGGTGTGTGGGCTTTGATGTTTGCTGTCTTGATAATGACTGGTTATGTTCAAATTGCTCAGATTGTTAAATTGTAATGTTACTGGTGAACTTCTCGCATGCAGGTCTTTTGTTAATACTTATCAATAGTTCATCAGAACTTCAGTGTTTTTATACCATTTAGTATTACTTTATCATGTATTAAGCTGTACTAGTAGTGTTAGTGTTTTATGTATTTAACCGTGTATTATATGTAGTAAGCTGTAGTAAAAATATTACTTGCAAAATTTTTAATTCATTAAAACAAAAATATAATTGATCAGCATTTACTCCTGTTAACCAAAAGGTAGTGGGAATATGTGAAATGCATTATTCTTTGCTTAGTATATTTAATAGTAGACAAGGATGTTTCATTTTTGTGTCCATTTACTTTTCATTTTGTGAAATCTGTGAAATTTAAAAATTAAAATTTAATATAAATTACAAGGCTTCCATCATTTTGGGACTAGTAGTAGTCATTGCTGGTGTAAGAACTACAGTCACAGAAACTTGTCAGATTTTTATTACAACCAACATTTTACATTTTAAGGCACATAAAAATCAAGATAATACTGTTGTGTATATACAGACAATGATTATCGGCAAGAGTGAAACAAGGCGGGTCCATGAACATGAATCTGACAAGGTCGGGATATAAACGAACTTTTGCGTTAAACTGTGTGCTTGGATTCACATAATTTTTTTCTGTATACACTCAAATGTACACTACAGTCTTCTCGCATCCACTGTTCAAGCAGTTGACGTCCATTGTGCCAATTGACAACACAACAGTGTCCCCACAGCGAGCCTGTAGCCTCCACCATTGTTGGCATGCTCTACTTCCGCTCGTTTATGAGGCCTTAACCTTTGACCTTTCCCACAACTCCTTGCGCGTTGCTGTGTTTGTGAACTCATCTATTAAAATTAACGTACTAATAGGAAGGTAAGTACTTAGCTATGTGTCCTGTGTTGGTGAAAGTGATATGCAATTGCCATTTCTTTTGTGTCAGAAAAAATTGTCACTCACATTATCATAGGCTTGGAAGACATGCAAAGCAATAAAACACTGGTGCATTATTAGGCTTTTTTATTGTTAAAGATTTAACATTGAACAGTGAAACCTGAACTTTGAACAAATAAGTAAATAGCCTAATGGACAAAATGATAAAAATCAGTCCTTCCTCTCATAAGGTAGAAGCCTAACATTCTAGGGGCTTTAAAGCAGTAACCTTCTGGGGGCCATGTCCCTGTAGATATTAATGACCTCATTGTGATTTATGGGTATGTCTTTTTCAATCGAGAGGAGAAGGAGATCAGAGAACCTCTCTTCTTTGCATAGGCTTCTGAGTACATTTTTCACAAGCTTTTGTTTTTTTCTGAAACATAACCCACATTTGATTTGAGCACGTTGTGGAAGAGGTCAACGACTAGTTATATATACAAGAGGAGAATGTAAGCTTCCCAATGATGTATGATACTTGCATGTACACCGAAGCACGGCCGAGGCAATCGATTGTGAACAGTAACAGGTCAGGTCCTGTCAGTTAACAAGCAGATTATTAAAGTGCTGATGACACGTTTTTGACATCTTTGGCGATGTTTTATAACATAAAAAGTAATTCCCGATGATCCATATATTAATTCACGAAGGCGCCTATTTTACAAGTTATGATAAAAAACGTGGCTATTTGGGCAAATTTGACAGGGCTGCAGCACCCAGGAGACGAAAGAGGAGGAGGAGCTATATGACGTCAGCGAAAGAACCTTCCTCCTAACTTACCAGTTTGTTGTTGATGCGACAGGTGTTCAGTTTGTCATTATTAGTATTATTATTATAATACATTATAATATATATATATATATATATATATATATATATATATATATATATATATATATATATATATATATATATTAGTTATTATGCCTTCGCGTTGTGTTGCCGGCTTTTGCTCCAAAACCTACAAGGATGGGGTAAGTTTATTCAAGTTTCCCAGAGATCCCGAGCTGCATGCGAAGTGGGTGAAGCAAGTCAGGCGCACTCGTGACAAGTGGGAGCCCTCACCAACATCCGTCCTGTGCTCTGAACACTTCGATTTGGATTGTTTTGACACCCTTCCCAGCTTAAAAGAATCTCTTGGGTGTTCAGTTCAGCACAAACGTGTGTTACTACCATCAGCAGTGCCTACACAGTGTTGCCAGATTGGGAGGTTTCCTGCCCAGTTCAGCGGTTTCAAGTGGGTTCCTCCCAATCTGGCAACACTGCCAGTATTCTGGAGGGGGTCTACTAGTAGCTATGCCGGATCCAAAGACAGTCCTCCTGTCAGAACATGTGTTGTGAAATGACATAAGATAAAGGTACGTAGAGCTATAGATTCTACATGATAATCATAAATGTAATCATAAAGTCGGCGTGATATCAGTCATGTATTTGCTTGTGAAAGCTTGCGGCTTTCATGTAACTGCCGCCTAGCAACGAGAGGCAAAGGGTAAAGAGGGTAGGCTATCATAGATTCTATTCGGAAGAGATCAACACAATTCTAGACTCCCAGAAGAGGAAGAGCTAGCACTAGAGAGTTCACCAGCGTTTTCATGCGCCATTTCCATTGAGTAGAACCAGAGTAGAACAGCCAGTGAACCGCAGCGTGTTCTTCCGCTGACATCACAACATGGCCGCGAGCCACAGACCCAGTTTTCTTGCGCTGTGCAATTAAAAGTTGGATATTTGTGTAACAACAGCTTCTTTTTACGTAATTGTAACAGAACTCTAACATGTTTGCCATGTTGTATAGTTTATTTAAGAAAGTGCATAGAGTCATGTTCGTGTCATCAGCCCTTTAAACTACAGAGACTTAAATTACTCGCACAAATGTCAGTAGCCCTACAAACGCCCAAATGTCATGTCCATACAGTTTGAAAGGGCTAACTGTTAGACCATAACTCGCATGTTCAAGCTGCCTCACTGTCGCGTCTCCTCTGTTATCATTGTGGCAGCGCGCGCAGCGGCTTCTTCCCTCTCTCTCAGTCCGCGCGCCCCCTCTCTCTGGCCGCACTCGAGCGGAGCAGCAATGGACAGAGAAGCGGCAGCTCAGCGCACACAACCACCCCGGATTACAAGAACACTGGGAGATTGCCGTGGAGTTTTTGTACCACCGTTGTTTTAAACTTCTAACAGGACTGTATTATTTATTATTAGGATTATTATTATTATTATTATTATTATTATTTTAAAAGGGCAACATTTAATTCGAGGCAAAAAGGGCAGGGGCTCAAGCACCCCTAAAGCCCTATGTGTGCACGTGCCTGTCCCCCACAGTCCAAAGACATGCAGGTTAGGTTGACTGATGACCTCTAAATTGACCTTAGTTATGAATGTGAATGGTTGTCTGTGTCTATGTGTCAGCCCTGTGATGACCTGGCGACTTGTCCAGGGTGTACCCCGCCTTTCGCCTGTAGTCAGCTGGGATAGGCTCCAGCTTGCCTGCGACCCTGTAGAACAGGATAAAGCGGCTAGAGATAATGGATGGATGGATAATATGGTCTCACTAAAATTACTTCATAAGCGGCTTACATTAAACATTTAACAATTTATGCCACTTTCATGAACATCATGTGCTTTTTACTCCTTATATAAATCTTTGTGTCTTTGTCGTCCATGCTGTTATTGTAATTTGTCTTTTTGTAAACTGATTTATGTTAACACAGGGAGAAGGCGCAAACTCCAGACAGAAAGGCCCCCGTCAACTGCTGAGCACGAACCCAGAACCTTCTTGCTGTGAGGCAACAATGCTAACCACTACACCACCCAAGTTTTGCCTAAGAAACATTTTTAAGTGTTGCACCAAGAAACATTTCGTACCATTGCATAGACTACAAGTTATATGGGCTGTTTCACAATCAGGGTAGACTTTTCGGGTCCACAATCGTCCAAAAATCAAACTTCAGATTTTTGTATTTCTTGGCTGCCAAAAATTACTTTTTAAGATGAAAATTTACTGCACAGAATTTCAGAGTTACAGGTCATATACTGGGCATGTTACTTGTGGTGAGAAGACAGCATATAGTTTTATTTCTAAAACTGACCCATTTTTTTATAGTCCACAAGAGTAAGGGATACAAAGTGAAAAACTGCTGAAATGTTTGTGATTTTAAGTACAAATTTTCAAGTACTGTACAGCAATGTTTGTACACGGTGGTAACTGTAATAACAACTGAAGTGATGACGATCCTTGTGGTTTTCCGGAGAGGACACTTTTTGATAGACTCACATTTCAACCACATGTGAAGCTCTGCTGCAAATACATCTTAAACCTGTTTCAAGTTTCTTTTTTTCTTTTTTTTTTTTACTGTGCAACAACAGAGTATTCTGCTTCAAAAGAGACAAATATTTTCTTAAAACAATCCTTTACAACTTCATCACATTGTGAGTTTTCCAGAGAGGACGTTTTTGACAGACAAAGGATCCTGTCAGAGGCACTTAGTTTACAAAAAAATGTAGCGTCTAGTTAAATATCTTTCTATTCAGAATGAAGGTATACGTCCCAAACCGTATATAAAACCTAGTTAGGTCTAAAAATGTAATTTTCAATTTAACCAGTAAAATCTAAGTATAATTAAAGTAGAATTAAATGGAATGACCACAAGGTCAAAACTGAGCCTACATTTGACTCTTACAAACATATTTATAAGAATTTATAAGAGCCGTTACTGCTGTAGGTAGGGCTGGTGTGTCCCTGTAAAATAACGTACAAGAAAATCCAATTTGTATATACTGGACCTAGTTGCAGGAGTTTAATGGAGTTATTCAAAAAGACAACCATGATTGTGAAACAGAACATATAGAGGAATGACAACTGATGACTGAAATGAAAGAAGAAATAAGCTTTTAAGTGAGTTGATTTACTTGAATGTCATCATTCATCTTTTTTTCCGTGAAGAAAAAAAATCAAAGAAAAAAATGTGTAGTCAAATTTCAGTTTAAATGTTTCACCCTATTTTTTAAGTATGTAATAAAGCTCAAGGCCAACATTATCTTTCAGCATATTGACTGTTCCTTATTTCCTCTAGGTCAGTGTTGTGAATTTCTGTTCTGTAATCCTAATGAGCCGATTGTATTTGGAGCAGGAAAAACATGTGTTCAGCATTGCAATAGGCTACCCCAGGACTCAGATTGGAAAATTTCTTACCCAGAAATGAGTTTATATTGAGGTTACTGTTTTCCGATGTCCATAATTACTTCATGTAATTTACAATTGATAATCAGCATTTTGACATCAGTGTGTTTTATACCGAAGTGTAAAAAAAGGAAAATAGTCTGACCTTTAATCAAAGATGAAACCAAAGACTGATCACATCTCTCATTCTCCATCTTCATATTTCTCTTATTCTCCATTTCTTCTTTTATTATTCCATCAAATCACGTCTTTTGGCCTGGATTCATTAGGATGTTATTCATCAATCAGGAGTTCTAGATTTTACTCAAATCCTGTCTGGTTTTTGGTTTCAAGAAGATTATCAGTGTGAGGTTAATTATCATTCTAGTTGCAGAGTCACATTTTAATTAAAAGTCACCCAGTATGGCACATGAACATTACTTTCATAAGACTGTAGAGAGGACATTTAGAGATCCTGGTACAGGGCTTTTCTTCATGGTTAATCTACTTAGTATCACCAGTAAGATCTGGGAGAAAGCCTTTAAGAGAAATGTCAATGTAAAAGTCCTTAGTGAAATCATTAAAACACTACTGGAGCATTTGCAATTCAAGTGCAATAGTTGCTGCATTTCCATAATAGATGCATTCCTATTTAATTGTTTTGCTATAATCTTGTATCATTGTGTAATGCTAAAACCACCTGCCCTTGTGCCACCAAAACAGCTCTGGCCTGTCAAGACATGGACTCCACAACATCTCTGAAGGTGTGCTGTGTTATCTGGCACCAAGACGTAAGCAGCAGATCGTTTAAGTCCTGTAAAATGTGAGGTGGGGCCTCCATGGATTGTACTTGTTTGTCCAGCACATCCCACAGATGTTCAATCAGATTGCTATCTGGGGAATTTGGAGGCCAAGTCAACACCTTGATCTCTTTGTCATAGTCCTCAAACCATTCCTGAACAAGTTTTGCAGTGTAGGAGGGTGTGTTGTCCTGCTGAAAGAGGCTACTGCCATTAGAGAATATCATTCCCATGGAGGGGTGTACTTGGTCTGCAACAGTGTTTTGTGGTACGTGTTAAAGTAGCATCCACATAAATGCCAGGACCCAAAGTTTCCCAGCAGAACACTTTTGGTAGGTACTAGCTACTGCAGACCCAGGAACACCCCACAAGAGCTGCCGTTTTGGAGATGCTCAGACCCAGTTGTCTAGCCATCACAATTTGGCCCTTGTAAAAAGTCGCTCAGAACCTTACTCTTGCCCAACACATCAACTGTGAGAACTTACTGTTCTCTTGCTGCCTAATACAGTATATCCCACCCCTTGACAGGTGCCATTAGAATGAGATTATCAAAGTTATTCACTTCAACTGTCAGTGGTTTTAATGTTATGACTGAACGGTGTATGTGATATGCTACACAATTCTACAGTATTACTGTATATACTAGGTCTCAGCACACATTGACTGTATTGCCAGACTTATGACAACTGTACTATAAAGACTAAAATAAATAATTAAGTACTAAGTACAGTGGTGCTTGAAGGTTTGTGAACCCTTTAGAATTTTCTATATTTCTGCATAAATATGACCTATAACATCAGAGTTTCACACAAGTCCTAAAAGTAGATAAAGAGAACCCAGTTAAACAAATGAGACAAAAATATTACACTTGATCATTTATTTATTGAGGAAAATGATCCAATATTACATATCTGTGAGTGGCAAAAGTATGTGAACCTCTAGGATTAGCAGTTAATTTGAAGGTGAAATTAGTCAGGTGTTTTCAATCAATGGGATGACAATCAGGTGTGAGTGGGCACCCTGTTTTATTTAAAGAACAGGGATCTATCAAAGTCTGATCTTCACAACACATGGCACAAACAAAGGAGATTTCTGAGGACCTCAGAAAAAGCGTTGTTGATGCTCATCAGGCTGGAAAAGGTTATAAAACCATCTCTAAAGAGTTTGGACTCCACCAATCCACAGTCAGACAGATTGTGTACAAATGGAGGAAATTCAAGATCATTGTTACCCTCCACAGGAGTGATCGACCAACAAAGATCACTCCAAGAGCAAGGCATGTAATAGTCGGCGAGGTCACAAAGGACCCCAGGGTAACTTCTAAGCAACTGAAGGCCTCTCTCACATTGGCTAATGTTCATGAGTCCACCATCAGGAGAACACTGAACAACAATGGTGTGCATGGCAGGGTTGCAAGGAGAAAGCCACTGCTCTCCAAAAAGAACATTGTTGCTCGTCTGCAGTTTGCTAAAGATCACGTGGACAAGCCAGAAGGCTATTGGAAAAATGTTTTGTGGATGGATGAGACCAAAATAGAACTTTTTGGTTTAAATGAGAAGCGTTATGTTTAGAGAAAGGAAAACACTGCATTTCAGCATAAGAACCTTATCCCATCTGTGAAACATGGTGGTAGTAGTATCATGGTTTGGGCCTGTTTTGCTGCATGTGGGCCAGGACGGCTTGCCATCATTGATGTAACAATGAATTCTAAAGGAAAATATCAGGACATCTGTACATGAACTGAATCTCAAGAGAAGGTGGGTCATGCAGCAAGACAACAACCCTAAGCACACAAGTCATTCTACCAAAGAATGGTTACAGAAGAATAAAGTTAATGTTTTGGAATGGCAAAGTCAAAGTCCTGACCTTAATCCAATCGAAATGTTGTGGAAGGACCTGAAGCAAGCAGTTCATGGGAGGAAACCCACCAACATCCCAGAGTTGAAGCTGTTCTGTATGGAGGAATGGGCTAAAATTCCTCCAAGCCAGTGTGCAGGACTGATCAACAGTTACCGGAAACGTTTAGTTGCAGTTATTGCTGCACAAGGGGGTCACACCAGATACTGAAAGCAAAGGTTCACATATATCTGTGAAGAATCTCAGTCATCCAGGTACATAGTAATCTGTGGTTGGTAGAAGAGAGCAACTGGACTTGCTTGAAGATTCTTGAAAACGTTTTGCCTCCCTATTAGTCAGACAGAACTGAGGAAGCCTTTCGGATGAGAGGTGAAACGTTTTCAAGAATCTTCAAGCAAGTCCAGTTGCTCTCTTCTACCAACCACAGGTTACTATGTACCTGGATGACTGAGAGTCTTCACAGATATGTTTCTATGCACTTTGGGATGAGATCCCTTCGACTGGTGCAGGAGTATGAGAGGACTTCCAGAAAACTGGCAGACATCTTAGCCAGAGAGGATCATTCATTTTTGTCAACCTGGAACGACCATCACTGAACAGAGGTGGGTGTCTATGACATCTTTTATCAGCCACCTACAATGCAGCCATCAGCATTCTGATTCGGATTCTATGATGATCCATGAGAGGATAAATACTTGATACTCCCTATTAGTCAGACAGAACTGAGGAAGCCTTTCGGATGAGAGGCGAAACGTTTTCAAGAATCTTCAAGCAAGTCCAGTTGCTCTCTTCTACCAACCACAAAGGTTCATATACTTTTGCCACTCACAGATATGTAATATTGGATCATTTTCCTCAATAAATAAATGGCCAAGTATAATATTTTTGTCTCATTTGTTTAACTGGGTTCTCTTTATCTACTTTTAGGACTTGTGTGAAAATCTGATGATGTTTTAGGTCATATTTATGCAGAAATATAGAAAATTCTAAAGGGTTCACAAACTTTCAAGCACCACTGTAAATACCTGTTACTGTTAGTACAAATATTGATTCATATATAAAGGGTGGATAGCATTTTCAGCTTAAAGTCTAAAACTCTGCTTCTTGTTGTGTTGTGAGGGAATAAAGCTGGGCAATTCACTCCACAATCACATAAGTGAAACAAGTCTGATTTTAATTTTAATCTCATGGTACAGTGGTGATAGAATAATACATTCATGTGTACTCCCTGGTGATGTAGGTCCAGTGAAATTACTATTATTAGAGGATTATTGTTATTATTGGAGGACAATCTGTTTATACACACACACACACACACACACACAATTGTGTACGCTCATGAATGCTTGACTGGGCAGTAATGGAGAGGAACGAGCATTGATGAGAGAAGCACCTGTTCACAGCAAGGAGTTAGGGAGACCAAAACTAGACACAAGCCCTCACCAAACCTTCCCGTTAACACAAAATGATGACACTTTCAAAAAAATTATACACACAGACTGATCCACTTAAATAATACCTTTTAAACAAGTATTCAAACATATCTATTTTGTATTTTTCTGGACATTAGGTAGTTTTGCATTGACACACAACCATTGTTTTTAGACAACCATCCACAAGATGGTAGTAGTCCTCCAATTTCCAATCTGTGCAGTTTAAAACTATGCATGAGGTGGCAGTCAACCATTAAAATAAAGCAACACTTCATTTCATGCATGAGTTGATTTTTAAATCCTCTTCTTAGCCAACTCATTTTGGGAATCATTGCTCCTAAGCATGTGAGATTTCTGCAATTGTTCTGAGAAGGGATTTATCAGCTTCTTGCACTGCTGACTTAACCATGACATACCCCTTAAGATAGGAGTAAATAGGAGGAAAAGATGTAAAATAAGATTTTAAAAAATGCAGCTCACATAAGAGCTCAGATAAGTTTTTTTCCACAAAAAGTAACAGCCTTCTTGAGATAACCACCTGAATGTTCTTTGGGCGTGCTTTAAAGAGTGCTGCTGGGCCCGGACTTAGACAAAATGGCCAGTGAGATAATGAATATGCATTACTTCACAGGGTTGTGCCATATTTGAAATATAATACACCTGGGAGGCTTTAGAGGGCTTTCTGAGGCTCTTCTTTAGCACATTCTAAAGTGCTCAAGCACTGCTGAGGGGAGTAGCACAGGTAACATAGTGATTGGTCAGGTCAAGTGTTTACGTTAGAGAGAGCAGAGTAAGAGCAAGAGCAATCTTTGCTCAGCATCCTCTTTGTCTACACTTGGTGAAGATCAATGGCTCAATGATGAAGCCTGCTATATTCATTGCGACAATACTGATCGCACCACTCCATAGCAGGGAACTTTCATGCTTTTTTTTTAGGTAAGTAGCACTCGCTTGGATAAAATACTTTACATTTTAACCTTCATATCTCTCTCTCTCTCTCTCTCTCTCTCTCTCTCTCACCCATATCCCCCACCCCCTACCTACACACTAAATCTAAGCACAACAACACAGGGTAGATAATTACAATTTCAAAACCATTTGCCAGATCATTACCACCTAATCCCCTGTTTCATCTGATGAGTCACGCGTCTCATTTAGCATGGTGCTGGACAGCTCAGAGTTCTTTTTTTTTCTTTTCATAAACATCATTGTCCCTTGGTTTTCCGGCCCAAGAGGGCCACAAGGGCAGCAAGAGTACACACACGTATGCACATCCAAAAATAAAAAATAAAAATAAATAAACTATAGATCAAGAAAAGCAAGGTTTTCTCTGGCCTCTTTCTCACTCCAACTAGTTTGATGATTTACCATTTGTTCCCCCTTTTTGCTCACTTAAAGTCATTTCAGAGTATATCCGTTAAGCATTTGTTGGCTAAATACTTATTTGCAAACTCTTTATTTTCTTCATAAATAACTCAGAATCAATATTTATGATAACTGTTTTTAAGTGCTTGAGTTGTTCTTCTATTTCCATTCAAATTGAATTTAAATTAGAACATTGTTTTAATGCTTTCTCTCTTGATCATTTGATAACGTCTACAAAGAGCTTTTTTCTAACCGAATCAGAGACAATTAAATGTAAGGTTTACCTAATCGTTCACTTGCGTTCAGCCCATCATGTGGTAAGCATGGACTAGATCACCATAGCAACAGTACTGAGCACACTGAATTGATAAACAGGCTGGCTGATTTTCACTACACCGTATCCAAATATTGTTGAAAAAATATTTCCTATTTTCTTTCTGTAACTTTACAGCATTGATAATATTCCTGTCACATTTATATTGTCTGACCTGAGAAAGTCCAGGTCAGTGAAAGACCATAAGAGGCATTTGCTAGAGCCAGGCATTTCATTATTGCACATGTGAAATGATTATAAAGAACTCAGCATTAAGTTTTGTCACAATTCAAGATGATTTATACGTCTTCCCTAAGAATAGGCAACAGCATATGGAAAATTATATAGAGCCAAACAATTTTTCATTAATAGCAGTACTGGGTTTTTTCCCTTTCTTTTCATTTGTTTATCATACATTGAGCAAACTGATGTAAATTATAGTGAACTGACTCAAGTCCATGGTAAATAATCAAAGAACATGACTCAAATTCCTTTAAAATAAATATCTGTTCAGGTGAAAATATAAGCATAGTAATTTGTTACAAATATAATGAGTTAGAAATTCACAAAGGGGAGTTTATTGGGGTTTTTTCAGCCTCTCACATCAACAGCCCATGTTTCACTGGCCTCTACTTCGACCTCTTGACCTCGTCCTGAGTGACCACACAGACCAGGCCATGTCGCCGGCATGGCTGTGCAGGTCCTTTGAAACGGATGGCTTTAGTCCAAAAGGGCATAGCAGACCTTGCAGATGAGTAGGTCAGAACTCAATAAATCATGTCTGACTTGTGACCTCAGGTTCATAGAGGAGAAAAAAGGGAGCTCATTGACACAGCCCATGATGCTGTTCAACAGCTCTTCCCGTCCACCTTTACTTCTAGCTCTGATTTGTTTATGGTATCTGGTCCTGGCTGAGAAAATGATTTTAAAAAGCAATCGATATGACAGGAAATGTTTTCTCATGGTCAAATTGCGTTACTCTGACACTCACCACATGCATACTGATGATATATGTGAGCAAAACTGGGGACTGATGTGATGGAATGTTGTATTTTTCCAAAGAGCGTTCTGCATGAAAGGAATGTGTGTTAATCACAAAGAAAATCTTCAGCCATAGTAAAATTGATGCAGTGGGATCTCCTACATCCAGATTCATAGCCATGATCGGCCCAGAAGACTAGACCGTATCCCATAATATAACTCAACAAATTACGTATTGAAGCACGCTGCAGCTGCACAGCTCAAGTTAAACGAAACAAACATATTACCGTGGTAAGAATGTGCACTAAAGTCAAATAAATCTATCTTCTTTATTCATTTTTCAGAATTGGGATCAGAATGCTGCTTTTACAACAGTTCATGCCATGGATTATAAATGTTTATGACCCCTTTAATACTGCCTGTCATAGAATATAAATTATAATCTGTATAATAGGACATATTACAAAATTCACAGCATTGCACAAGATTCCTTAAACTTTTTTACGTTTGTCTAGCATGCTGAACATGTTCATTTATAACCAGTGCTGCACTGATTTAAGAGCTGTCTCTCTCTCTCTCACACACACACACACACACACACTTCAACAAAACTGGTGATTTGAGTGTGTTGTGGAGTTAGATAGGCCGAATAAACAGTTATATTTTGTTGTAAGCCCTGTAAACCCAACTCCAGATTGTTCAGTCTGTCGAGATGAGAGCTGTCACTCACAGCGTAATCATCTTCTCTCCACCACCATCAGCTGATCTGCTTTCTGATGCAGCTAATTTTCTTATTTTCTTTGTGTGTGTGTGTGTGTATGCGCGTGTATGTATTTGTGTCGGGTAGAGCAGAGGGAGGTGAGAACTCTACTTACAGAGTGTAAAAATGAATATGCAGAATGCAATATGCAATTCCTGACATACAGTGTATATATATATATATATATATATATATATATATATATATATATATATATATATATATATATATATATAAAATAAAACTTATATTTGACTTTCTTTTTATTCCTGAACATAGGACTACTCCTGTAAACATAAAAATCTATTTCAGATCAATCACCTTATTCACATGTGAAACTTTCACAAATTTATTACATGCGGTGATAAAAGTTTTTTGTTCACATGTGATTGTGACACATTAATCATTTATTTTCATGTGTTAATGTTTCACATGTAGGGCATGTGACTGTGTTCTCCACCTGTAGTTCCTCACATGGTTCATTTATTTTTACATGTTAATATTTCATGTGGTTGAATTTTTCACTGTGATTTTCTCACATCTGAAAAGGAATTCTTTTTCACGTGTGATCAGTGTTTACTTGAGTTCATAGGTGCAGTTTCATGGTGTACATTTAGAAATGGACTTTCACATGTTTTTCCACACATCCACATTGTCTTCATGTTTCTCGTAACATTACTTCTGGTAAAAATAAGTCATGGTTGCACAAGACAAATATTGTATATTATACATATTTTTATTTTTCTATTTTATTTTCTTATTTTTAAGCATCTTTTATTGTGATATATATATATATAGGGCGGCACGGTGGTGTAGTGGTTAGTGCTGGCGCCTCACAGCAAGAAGGTCCTGGGTTCGAGCCCCGGGGCCGGCGAGGGCCTTTCTGTGCGGAGTTTGCATGTTCTCCCCGTGTCCGCGTGGGTTTCCTCCGGGTGCTCCGGTTTCCCCCACAGTCCAAAGACATGCAGGTTAGGTTAACTGGTGACTCTAAATTGACCGTAGGTGTGAATGTGAGTGTGAATGGTTGTCTGTATCTATGTGTCAGCCCTGTGATGACCTGGCGACTTGTCCAGGGTGTACCCCGCCTTTCGCCCGTAGTCAGCTGGGATAGGCTCCAGCTTGCCTGCGACCCTGTAGAAGGATAAAGCGGCTAGAGATAATGAGATGAGATGATATATATATATATATATATATATATATATATGTGTGTGTGTTGCAATTCAGACAGGTGGGTGGAGCACAGAAGGACGGCAGGCCAGAACTGAGTTCAGCAAAATCTCTTTATTTGGACACTTTACAATGACGTTATTCTCCCAGCTACGCATGCACACACACACAGGTCGTCTGGTTGGGGAGAGAGCTCTCTTCCTCTGCTCTCTCTCTCTCCTTATATAGGGTGCAGTCACTGGGGAAGACACAACACACGTTAACTGACATCAGGTGCAGTGATTCTGCCACTTACCTTCCCTGACTCCGCTCTCCAGTCACAGACCGCGCTTGACCACGCCCCCGCTGCCACATACCCCCACTGCCCGACTCAGGCCGGGCGGCCGTCTGGCCTGCAGCTGACTCCCCCCCCCCTTGATGGGAGAGGAAGTCCGCCACGACCATCTGCGCCCTGGCCTGTGGATCACCTTGAAGTTAAAGGGCTGGAGTGCCAGATACCAACGGGTGATCCGCGCATTGACATCCTTCATGCGGTGGAGCCACTGGAGGGGTACATAGTCCGAACAGAGGGTGAAAGGGCGTCCCAGCAGGTAGTAGCGGAGGGCGAGGACCACCCACTTGATGGCTAGGCACTCTTTCTCGATGGTGCTGTAGCGCCCTTCACGCACCGACAGCTTTCTGGTGATATACAGCACTGGACGATCCTCCCCCTCCCCCTCCTGGGACAAAACAGCCCCCAGCCCTCTGTCCTACGCATCCATCTGCAACATCAAGGGGAGAGAAAAGTCAGGGGAGTGTAAAAGTGGCCCCCCACACAGTGCAGCCTTCACCTCCAAGAAAGCCTGCTGGCATTGCTCCGTCCACTGGACCGGATCTGGTGCCCCCTTTTTAGTGAGATCAGTCAGCGGGCTGGTGGCGTCCAAATAATTAGGTATAAACCTATGATAATAGCCAGCCAGCCCCAGGAACTGTCTCACCCTCTTTTTGGTCTTGGGCCTCGGGCAGGCCGAAATTACTGCTGTCTTGTTAATTTGGGGATGCACCTGCCCATTGCCCAAGTGGAAGCCCAGATACCGTACTTCCACCCGCCCAATCGCACACTTCTTCGGGTTGGCCGTGAGACCCGCTCGCCTCAGTGACTTAAGGACGGCCCTTAGGTGTTCTAAATGCCACGGCCAGTCATTACTATAGATTATGATATCATCTGAGTACATGGCTGCATAGGTGGCAGGGGGCAGAGGACCCTGTCCATAAGCCGCTGGAACGTAGCGGGCGCCCCAAACAGCCCAAAAGGAAGTGTAACATATAGGTGTAAGCCAAACGGTGTGGAAAAGGCCATTTTTTTCTCAGGATAGTGGAGTCAAGGGGATCTGCCAATAACCCTTTGTCAAATCCAGTGTCGAGTAAAAGCGAGCCGTGCCTAGTCGATCCAGCAACTCGTCAATACGAGGCATTGGGTATGCATCAAATTTAGACACCGTGTTGACTTTTCTATAGTCCACACAGAACCGGACTGGCCCGTCGGCCATGGGAACCAAGACCACCGGGCTGCTCCAGTCACTGTGGGACTCCTCGACGATGCCCATTTCGAGCATGGCCTCAAGTTCTTCCCGAACCACTTTTTTCTTGTGTTCGGGTAGCCTGTAAGGGCGGCTGTGCACTACCACCCCCGGGGGTGTCTGGATGTGGTGTTCTATGAGGCTGGTGCAGCCGGGCAGGGGTGAGAACACGTCCGAAAATTCGGTCTGCAACTGGGCAACCTCCGTGAGTTGGGTCAGGGAGAGGTGGTCTCCACAGGGGACCGGAGAGGTACGCGATGTCGATGTTCCCTTTTGAACCTCTGGCCCCAGCTCCGCCTTCTCCGGAACCACCGACACCAACGCCACAGGGACCTCCTCGTTCCAGAGTTTGAGCAGATTGAGGTGGTAAATCTGTAGCGCCCCACCCCTGTCCGTTCGCCTCACCTCATAGTCGACATCCCCGACTCACCGTGTCAAGGGTCCTTGCCACTTGGCGATCAATTTGGAGCTCGATGTGGGCAACAGTACGAGTACTTTATCTCCCAGTGCGAACTCCCTAAGGCGCGTACCCCTGTCGTACAGGCGAGTTTGCCATTCTTGGGCCTGCCGCAAATTATCCTGGGTTAGGTGTGTGAGTGTGTGGAGTTTTGCACGCAGGTCAATAATGTATTGAATTTCATTTTTGCTCGGGGAAGGTCCCTCCTCCCAATTTTCTCTCAGTACATCTAGGATGCCGCACGGCTTACACCCATATAATAATTAGAACGGGGAGAACCCTGTGGAGGCTTGTGGGACCTCTCACACTGCAAATAACAGGGGTTCGAGCCATTTATCCCAGTTGCATGCGTCCTCGCGAACAAACTTTTTAATTATATTCTTGAGTGTGCGATTGAACCGTTCGACTAAACCGTCCGTTTGTGGGTGATAAACGCTGGTGTGGATGGGCTTAATTCCCAGTAACCCATACAGTTCGCTCAGTGTGCGTGACATAAACGAGGTGCCTTGATCAGTCAGAATCACTTTGGGGATTCCGACTCGGGAGATAACGCGGAAGAGCGCCTCCGTAATACTGCATGCTGAGATATTGCGAAGAGGCACTGCTTCCGGGTATCGCGTTGCATAGTCCACCAGAACTAAAATAAAGCGATACCCTCGTGTTGACTGATCTAATGGCCTGACGAGATCCATCCCAATTCTTTCGAATGGGATCTCGATTAATGGTTGAGGGCGCAAAGGTGCTTTTGGAATGGCCGCTGGATTTACTAACTGGCTTTCGCGGCATGCCGTACACAACCTATGGACATCGCCGCAAATCCCTGGCCAATAGAACCGGGCCATTATTCGGGCTAGTGTCTTATCCTGCCCCAAGCCATGGGATTAAAGTGAGCCGCCTGGAATACCAATTCCCAGCGGCTCTTTGGAATCAAAAGCTGTGTAATCTGCTCCTTAGTCTGAGTGTCCTGCGTCACTCGGTATAATCTATCTCTCATAATGGAGAAATGGGGAAGGACGGGGTGGCGCTTGGCTGGAGTGTTTGGCCATCGATTACTCTCACTTGGTCAAACGCATGCCACAGAGTCTCGTCCTGCAACTGTTCTAATGGGAAATCCACGAGGGATTCCCCAAAAGAAGGAGGAGGAGCCTGCGGCTCCTCGTTCTGATGCGGTGATGATGTAGACGGCTCTGTGACAACTGCTCCTGCCAATGCCACACCGGGACCTCCCCCTGCTGAACTACGGCAGGCCCCACTCTTCACTAAATGACTCATTAACTCCCGAAATCCAGGTCAATCAGTCCCCAAAATTATCGAGTGGGTAAGGCGAGGATTAACCGCCGCCTTTACACTAAATTTTTCCCCTCGAAAAAGAATGTGGACCGACACTAAAGGGTAGTTGTGAACATCCCCATGCACACACAACACCTTCACTAATTGTGCTCCCCCCAGTGCCTCGTCTTGCACCAGGCTTTGGTGGATTGAGGTCTGATTACAGCCAGAGTCCACCAATGCCTGATATGTATCCCCTTGGACACTCACCGGTATGCAATACGCTCTGGCCCGATCGAGGGCGGCTCCTGACGCATCGGGGATCCGGACCACCGTGCCCACCTCCATTGCCGAGCACTGCTGCTGGAGGTGCCCCGGCTCCCCGCAGCGCCAGCAAACCGGCCCGGGCTTTCTCTCTGCACCGGTACTCTGGGGCTCACTCACCTGAGGGGGGGAAGAGACAGACATGGAAGCGAGAAATGGGAGGGCACCACGGGTGTGGCGGGCCGGCTGGGGTGGAGCCGGCCCCTGCTTCCGCAGTGGGGGAACGGGGTGAGGATGACACAGAAGGGGAGGGGGAGAGAGAGAGGAGAGGGGAGAAGAGGAGATCTGTTGTCCTGCCATCAGAACAGCAGCCAAATGGTCCTCCGCCAGCTCGATGGTCTGATCCAGCGACGCCGGGCGATGGCACTGGACCCACTCTGCGGTCCCTTCAGGTAGTCAGGCGGTGAAATGTTCCAGTACCACCAGATCGACGATTCCCGCGGCGTCGCGGTTGTCAGCCCTCAGCCACCACCAGCAGGCGTCCCAGAGTTGCTGGCCAAATGCGAACGGCCGGCCGACTTCCTCCAGGCACAGAGCGCAGAAGCGCTGTCGATGTTGTTCGGGGGTGCACCCCACACGCTGGAGGACGGCCCAGCGGAGGTCTGCATAGACCAGCCCGAGGCCTCTGCTGCCTGCTCAAAGAGCGTGAGGAAGGCCTCGGGGTCGTTGTGCGGGCCCATCTTTGTTAGGATGAGGTGGGGAGGGCCCGCAGCGGTGGAGGTGGTGGACCCCGCCGACGCGAGGAGGTGCCGGAACGCCTGACGATCTTCCTGTTGCGCCAACACCAGGGCCTCGACCCTTTGCTCCTGCTCCTTCTGGAGGGCGACTAGCACCTGGTGCTGGCCCTGCTGGGCTGTGGCGAGGGCGTGGACCAGGTCCACGAAGGGGGAGGACTCCATGGGGCTGCTGTTCTCTGTGCTCCGCTCCCGGGTTTCAGTACCACTGTTGCAATTCGGACAGGTGGGTGGAGCACAGAAGGACGGCAGACCAGAACTGAGTTCAACAAAATCTCTTTATTTGGACACTTTACAGTGACGTTATTCTCCCAGCTATGCATGCACACACACAGGTCGTCTGGTTGGGGAGAGAGCTCTCTTCCTCTGCTCTCTCTCTCTCCTTATATAGGGCGCGGTCACTGGGAAAGACACACAAACACACGTTAATTGACATCAGGTGCAGTGATTCTGCCACTTACCTTCCCTGACTCCGCCCTCCGGTCACAGACCGACGCTTGACCACGCCCCCGCTGCCACAATATATACAGTATATAGCGTAAATGAGCGCACCCCCTTTGAAAAGTAACATTTTAAACAATATCTCAAAGAACACAAACAACTTCCAAAATGTTGACAAGACAAAGTTTAATATAACATCTGTTTAACTTATAACGGGAAAGTAAGGTTAATAATATAACTTAGATTACACATTTTTTAGTTTTACTCAAATTAGGGTGGTGCAAAAATGAGTGCACCCCACAACAAAAACTACTACATCTAGTACTTTGTATGGCCTCCATGATTTTTAATGACAGCACCAAGTCTTCTAGGCATGGAATGAACAAGTTGGCGACATTTTGCAACATCAATCTTTTTCCATTCTTCAACAATGACCTCTTTTAGTGACTGGATGCTGGATGGAGAGTGATGCTCAACTTGTCTCTTCAGAATTCCCCATAGGTGTTCGATTGGGTTCAGATCAGGAGACATACTTGGCCACTGAATCACTTTCACCCTGTTCTTCTTCAGAAATCCAACAGTGGCCTTAGATGTGTGTTTAGTCATTTTGGAAAAGTACACAAAGACCAAGGGCACGGAGTGATGGTAGCATCTTCTCTTTCAGTATAGAGCAATACATCTGTGAATTCCTGATGCCATCAGTGAAATGCAGCTCCCCGACACCAGCAGCACTCATGCAGCCCCACATAAGGACACTGCCACCACCATGTTTCACTGTAGGCACCATGCATTTTTCTTTGTATTCCTCACCTTTGCGACGCCATACAGTTTTGAAGCCATCAGTTCCAAAAACATTTATCTTGGTCTCATCATTCCAGAGTATAGAGTCCCAGTAGTCTTCATCTTTGTCAGCATGGGCCCTGGCAAACTTTAGGTGGGCTTTTTTGTGCCTGGGCTTTAGGAGAGGCTTCTTTCGCAGACGGCATCCATGCATGCCATTCCTCTGCAGTGTACGCTGTATTGTGTCACGGGAAATTGTCACCCCAGTTTGGCTTTCTACTTCTTTAGATAACTGCAGTGAACTTGCATGCCGATTTTCTTCAACACTTCTCATCAGAAGACGCTCCTGTCGAGGTGTTAACTTCCGTGGACGACCTGGATGTCTCTGTGAGATGGTTGCAGTTCCATCTTTCTTAAATTTTTGTACCGCTTTTGCTACAGTATTCTGACTGATAAGTAAAGCTTTGCTGATCTTCTTGTAGCCTTCACCTTTGTGGTGAAAATTATTTTCTTTGAGGAATTCTGAAGAGACAAGTTGAGCATCATTCTCCATCCAGCATCCAGTCACTAAAAGAGGTCATTGTTGAAAAATGGAAAAAGATTGATGTTGCAAAATGTCGCCAACTTGTTCATTCCATGCCTAGAAGGCTTGGTGCTGTCATTAAAAATCATGGAGGCCATACAAAGTACTAGATGTAGTAGTTTTTGTTGTGGGGTGTACTCATTTTTGCACCACCCTAATTTGAGTAAAACTGAAAAAATGTGTAATCTAAGTTATATTATTAACCTTACTTTCCCGTTATAAGTTAAACAGATGTTCTATTAAACTTTGTCTTGTCAACATTTTGGAAATTGTTTGTGTTCATTGAGATATTGTTTAAAATGTTACTTTTCAAAGGGGGTATACTCATTTACGCTGAGCACTGTGTGTATATGTGTGTGTGTGTGTGTGTGTATATATATATATATATATATATATATATATATATATATATATATATACACAGTGGCATGCAAAAGTTTGGGCACCCTTACTGAAAATGTCTCTTACTGTGAATAGTTAAGTGAGCAGAAGATGAACTGATCACCAAAAGGCATAAAGGTAAAGATGACACATTTCTTTTCAGCGTTTTCTGTAAGATTTGTCTATTATTTTTGTTTTGTACAATTGGAGAGTGAAAAAAAGAAAAGGAACACCATGTGAAAGTTTGGGCACCCCAATACATTTGAGTTCTCAGGTAACGTTTACCAAGGTTCCAGACCTTAATTAGCTTATTGAGCTGTGGCTTGTTCAAATTCTTCATTAAGAAAGGTCAGATGATGCAGATTTCAAAGCTGTATAAATTCTCTGACTCCTCAAACTTGTCCCTAAAATCATCAGCCATGGGCTCCTCTAAGCAACTCCCTAGCATTCTAAAAAATAAAATAATTGATGCTCACAAAGCAGGAGAAGGCTACAAGAACATAGCAAAGTGTTTTCAGGTAGCTGTTTCCTCAGATTGTAATGTTACTAAGAAATGGCAGTTAACAGAAACAGTGGAGATCAAAGTGAGGTCTGGAAGATGAAGAAAACTTTCTGAAAGAACTGCTTATTGGATTGCTAGAAAGGCAAATAAAAACCCGTTTGACTGCAAAAGACCTTCAGAAAGATTTAACAGACCCTGGAGTGGTGGTGCACTGTTCTACTATGCAGCGACACCTGAACAAATATGACCTTCATGAGAGAGTCATCAGAAGAAAACTTTTCCTGTATCCTAGCCACAAAATTCAGCGTCTGAAGTTTGCAAATGAACATCTAAATAAGCCTGATGCATTTTGGAAACAAGTCCTGTGGACTGATGAAATCAAAATAGAACTTTTTGGCCACAATGTGCAAAGGTATGTTTGGAGAAAAAAGGGTGCCAAATTCCAGGAAAAGAACGCCTCTCCAACTCTGAAGCATGGGTGTGGATCGATCATGCTTTGGGGTTGTGTTGCAGCCAGTGGCACAGGGCACATTTCATTGGTCGAGGGAAGCATGGATTCGAATAAATACCAGCAAACTGTGGAAGCAAACATCACACCATCTGTAAAAAAGTTGAAGTTAAAAAGAGGATGGGTCCTACAGTAAGACGATGATCCAAAACACACCTTAAAATCTACAATGGAATACCTCAAGAGGCACAACCTGGCCCTCACAGTCCCCTGACCTAAACATCATTGAAAATCTGTGGATAGATCTCAAAAGAGCAGTGCATGAAAGACAGCCCAAGAAACTTGTAGAACTGGAAGGCTTTTGCAAGGACGAATGCGCAAAAAATCCCCCAAGTAAGAACTGAAAGATTATTAGCTGGCTACAAAAAGTATTTACAAGCAGTGATACTTGCCAAAGGGGGTGTTACGAAGTACTGACCATGCCAAGTGCCCAAACTTTTGCTTCAGGTCCTTTTCATTTTTTGGTATTTTACGCCTGTAAATGATGGAAATAAAAATATTAAAGAAATGTGTCTTCTTTACCTTTATGCCTTTTGGTGATCAGTTCATCTTCTGCTCACTTAACAAGGAAGGGTGCCCAAACTTTTGCATGCCACTAATATATATATATATATATGTATGTATGTGTGTGTGTGTGTGTGTGTGTGTGTGTGTGTGTGTGTACTTGCTACTTACTGAGAACAGAAAATATGTTTTTTAACCAACAGAGTTAGGACATTTTTGGGAAGTGAGGACAAAAGGCTGTTTAAGGGTTAAACTGTAGTTGTAAGTCAATTTTTTATTTAATTTTATTCAGGTTAGAATTAGATTTAAGTGAGGGTTAGAGTAAGTGTTGGGGCTAGGGAGTTAGTTGTGATGGTTAAGGAGCTAGGGAATGCATTATGTCAGTGAGAGTCCCCACACACTGTAAAACATTTCAGCCTTGTTTAATTATGTCCACTTACTTTTTCTCTTTAACTTAAGTTTTCAAAGGTTAGACTTGAATTGCTTAGTTGTCTTGACTAATTGAGACTTTTTCTGAGTTGAAACCAAGATAATCATCAAATTGAGTTAACTTGCATTTTCAAGGCAGCAAGTGAACTTGTATTTCCAAGTTAAACCAATTCGAAATGTTTTACAGTGCAAAGATAGAAGTACAAAAATGTGTGTGTGTGTGTGTGTGTGTGTGTGTGTGTGTGTGTGTGTGTGTGTGTGTGTGTGTGTGTACTTTTACTGTATTGTCACTCACCTTTTATACTTTACTTAGTAACAGTGTAAACTGGGACATGACAATAAATCTGAATCATTATTTGAATGTAACATCGAAAATCCATGGCAATATTGTCCAAATTGTCCATACAACCTTTTGTCTCATTGTTGGTGTTTGACAAGAATCATATTAACAGGTTTGTTCACATGACAATTCACACTGACAACTAATAAATTGCATCCTACTGCTATTTGTCATGACCACGTATGAACAGTGATTGTACTACTATAGACTGGATGTTTAATAATATTCCTGCATTGTGTATATAGTGTCCTGGTGTGTGTCTGGCCTGGTAGTAGTTATGAGAGATGAATAGGGGCCTCGCCTCGTGTTGAACTATCTTTGATTCTGCTGTGTGTGGGAGAACCACAAGGGTTAAGGCACATGTTCTGAAACAACAGATTGACACTGGCCCCTGAGGAAGATGAAAAGCTGCTCCATCAGCCTTGGAAAATGTTGGCATAATGTGTTTTTATTTACTGGAACTTTCTTTGAACTTAAACACCACATGCTTTTTTTTTTTTTTTTGCAAATCCTACAAAAACACATGGAGGCACTTTACTTTTAATTAATAGGAACTAATCATATTAAGTTTGAATGGTTTTAATTGGTCATTGAAATTTCCATTTGCGCTATAATAGATAATGTTAGCATCATGTCAGAGGAGAAAGTGTGTGTGTGTTTTCTTATTGACATTAAATAGTCATGGGTTAAACAGAATGGCCCATCTTAAGTATTCAACTCTTGTGGTAATTAGGTGCCTTTGGTGAACTCAGTTGTTTAGTGTGGAACGTGCAGGTTTGCTGACAAGCTTTATCAAGAGCACAGGGCATAATAATCAGTCGAGCAAATGTCATTATCTCCCACACACTGTTCCTCATTAACCTAACTTTGGAAGCAAAAGATGTATTTCAGGGCATAAACGATAAAGGGGCAAAATGAAACAACAACAACAACAAAACACCTGCTAATTTGTTGACTACTCATGAAGCAGAAGCATACAGCTACTTGCTATAATTGTTGGACATATTTTTTTGTTCACATTTTCAAAATGTATGGAGGAAATTGAAAAGATGAATTCATCCTAAATGCATGTCCAGGACTTGACTCTTAGCTCTGTATGTGCATGAGTCAAAATCACACATGTTGCTCTTCAGACTCAACATGAGTCAATGAAATTTTTTGAGTGACAGAATTATACCAGCCACTTCTAGAAGAAAAAGGCCAATTACTAGTTAGCAGTTCTAACTTCTTAACAATATTTTTTGCTATAAATATCAGATAGCACACATTGTCCATGATAAACACTGGTAGCCATGTTAGAATTTTTAGTACATTATTCCTTTAAAAATGCCCACTACAAGATAAATCAACTATAAATACTCTCCCTATACATAAGTTTAGAATATGTCTAATATTATTTCCAAAAATAGGTTGCATTGTATATAAATTAGTCTGAAATAGTCTAAATAAATGTATGAATGAACATTTTTGCAACAATAGAATAAAATTAATTGATTTCCAATTAAGAATTTCACTACACAGTTAGCTCAGGTGCAAATGAATACTAAACTAATTTATACACTACCACTAATACTATAATTGGTTCAACAAAAACATAGCAACTGTCCTTTATTTTTTTTTCTCAAAACTGCAGAGAAAGCAGAAGAGGAGTACATTTTCTTCAATTAATGATGTGATTTATCATTTGGTGCCCACTCTCTCCAAATTACTCCCACTGGATTTTCCTAAACCATGTTAAAACCGCAGCGCAGTCATCTGCCCAGACGTTCTGGGTGAAATGTAAATCATTTGCATTTAAGTGCAATAAATGCACACAGCTGGAAGTGCTTGCATGTACTAAACCAGTGAACGCACTGTTTCAGATTTTACTTTGCATGTGGCATATTTTGGGTGGGGGGGTGAATTGGGGGGTTGTCTCATGTTAAAAAAAATTTCCTCACCTATTCCACATACTGTATACACAATATGTCTACAGCCATACACTGTGGCAAGAATGTATTATTTAAAATACCGAATATTTCTTTCTTTCTTTCTTTCTTTCTTTCTTTCTTTCTTTCTTTCTTTCTTTCTTTCTTTCTTTCTTTTTCTTTCTTTCCTGAAACTGTTGCACTGGGTGAGGTAGCACACTAAGGCTGAGATTTATGCCTGCCGGGCATCGAGTCAAGCTGAGTGTTAATGTGAGTGGAGCAGGAGTACAGCTGGCAGGCCCTCTTACTATGAGAGAAACACCTCCTCCAACTCCTCTCCTGACTGTTCAGTAAAAACAGCAGCACTGTATTACAGCCTGCAGCACACAGTGATGTAATTAGCAAATCCTTGTATTTTCTACAACTAAGAAAAAAAGCGTGTAATGAGAGTTGGCTGTTACTTTCTGATAGAAATTTGTTGAAAAAAACCTTCCCAATGAATCAGGACTGTTCTCTGTAAAGTGTAATTTCCGTCTCTCCATCTCTGTGTTTGTTTTGTGTTTGCATGATCATCCTAAATAACTTGCAGCATCTTTCACTCAAATAGACTCCACTCTGTCACTGTGCACCTCTCCATCAGCCTCATTCACAGAAAAACGCACCTCTACTACGGCCTGTAATAAAGTCACTGTCTCTGATAAGTACACGGTTTATGTGTAGTAACAAGTAGAAGTGAAATTTCACACCTCGAAGATAAATACAGAGGCTCCCAGGCTGCAAAAGTGAATGTGCAGGTAAACAGGTTGACACTGTAAGCACAGCTGAGAGCGCTTAACTCGGCTCTTGCACTCCGCAACAGGCTCGCCATTGTTCAGCAGTGACGCCTCTGGCTGTTTTCCTTATGAAAATTAACCCTCATTTCACTACGAGGTACCAAAAAGCACACTAAGAAATAACACACATACACTAATCATACAATCCTTGTGTATTAATGCAGGTAAATAATGTTGTGTGTGCATGTAATTCTAACCCTATAGCCTTGACCTCAGTAACCACAAATAAACACTTCACCCTTTTAGTTTTTGTTTGAAAATAATGTGTATGTATGTATGTATGTATGTATGTATGTACAATGCTCAGCGTAAATGAGTATACCCCCTTTGAAAAGTAACATTTTAAACAATATCTCAATGAACACAAACAATTTCCAAAATGTTGACAAGACAAAGTTTAATAGAACATCTGTTTAACTTATAACGGGAAAGTAAGGTTAATAATATAACTTAGATTACACATTTTTTCAGTTTTACTCAAATTAGGGTGGTGCAAAAATGAGTGCACCCCACAACAAAAACTACTACATCTAGTACTTTGTATGGCCTCCATGATTTTTAATGACAGCACCAAGTCTTCTAGGCATGGAATGAACAAGTTGGCGATATTTTGCAACATCAATCTTTTTCCATTCTTCAACAATGACCTCTTTTAGTGACTGGATGCTGGATGGAGAGTGATGCTCAACTTGTCTCTTCAGAATTCCCCAAAAGAAAATAATTTCTTTACACCACAAAGGTGAAGGCTACAAGAAGATCAGCAAAGCTTTATTTATCAGTCAGAATACTGTAGCAAAAGTGGTACAAAAATTTAAGAAAGATGGAACTGCAACCATCTCACAGAGACGTCCAGGTCGTCCACGGAAGTTAACACCTCGACAGGAGCGTCTTCTGATGAGAAGGATTGAAGAAAATCGGCATGCAAGTTCACTGCAGTTATCTAAAGAAGTAGAAAGCCAAACTGGGGTGACAATTTCCCGTGACACAATACGGCATACACTGCAGAGGAATGGCATGCATGGATGCCGTCCGCGAAAGAAGCCTCTCCTAAATCCCAGGCACAAAAAAGCCCGCCTAGAGTTTGCCAGGGCCCATGCTGACAAAGATGAAGACTACTGGGACTCTATACTCTGGAGTGATGAGACCAAGATAAATGTTTTTGGAACTGATGGCTTCAAAACTGTATGGGGTTGCAAAGGTGAGGAATACAACGAAAAATGCATGGTGCCTACAGTGAAACATGGTGGTGGCAGTGTCCTTATGTGGGGCTGCATGAGTGCTGCATTTCATTGATGGCATCATGAATTCACAGATGTATTGCTCTATACTGAAAGAGAAGATGCTATCATCACTCCATGCCCTTGGTCATTGTGCACTTTTCAAACATGACTAAACACACATCTAAGGCCACTGTTGGATTTCTGAAGAAGAACAGGGTGAAAGTGATTCAGTGGCCAGGTATGTCTTCTGATCTGAACCCAATCGAACACCTATGGGGAATTCTGAAGAGACAAGTTGAGCATCACTCTCCATCCAGCATCCAGTCACTAAAAGAGGTCATTGTTGAAAAATGGAAAAAGATTGATGTTGCAGAATGTCGCCAACTTGTTCATTCCATGCCTAGAAGACTTGGTGCTGTCATTAAAAATCATGGAGGCCATACAAAGTACTAGATGTAGTAGTTTTTGTTGTGGGGTGTACTCATTTTTGCACCATCCTAATTTGAGTAAAACTGAAAAATGTGTATGTGGCAGCGGGGGCGTGGTCAAGCGCCGGTCTGTGACAGGAGGGCGGAGTCAGGGAAGGTAAGTGGCAAGAATCACTACACCTGAGAGCAATTAACCTGTGTTTGTGTGTCTTCCCAGTGACCGCGCCCTATATGAGGAGGGAGAGCGAGAGCAGAGGGGAGTCTCTCCCGCACCAGATGACTTGCGTGTGTGTGTATGCGTGTGGCTGGGAGAGTGTGTGCGAAACTGAAAAGTCGAGCAATAAACGCTATTGTGAACCTGATCTCTGTCCTGCCGTCCTCTGTGCTCCACCCACCAATAGTGAACCGCCACAGTGGTGCCGAAACCCGGGATCTGGAGCACATAGAGACGCCCCCGGGGGTGGTAGTGCGTAGCCGCCCTTACAGGCTACCCGAACACAAAAAAAAGGTGGTTCGGGAAGAACTTCAGACCATGCTCGAAATGGGCATTGTCGAGGAGTCCCACAGTGACTGGAGCAGCCCGGTGGTCTTGGTACCCAAGGCCGACGGGTCGGTCCGGTTCTGTGTGGACTATAGAAAAGTCAACGCGGTGTCTAAATTCGATGCGTACCCAATGCCTCGTATTGATGAGTTGCTCGATCGACTCGGCACTGCTCGCTTTTATTCGACGCTGGATTTGACGAAGGGATATTGGCAGATCCCCTTGACTCCACTATCCCGAGAAAAAACGGCCTTTTCCACACCGTTTGGTTTACACCAATTCGTCACCCTTCCGTTTGGGCTGTTTGGGGCGCCCGCTACGTTTCAGCGGCTGATGGACAGAGTCCTCTGCCCTCACGCCACTTATGCAGCCGCGTATTTAGACGACATTATCATCTATAGTAATGACTGGCAGTGGCACCTCGAACATCTGAGGGCCGTTCTTAGGTCGCTGAGGCAAGCGGGGCTCACAGCCAACCCAAAGAAGTGTGCGATTGGGCGGGTGGAAGTACGGTATCTGGGCTTCCACTTGGGCAACGGGCAGGTGCGTCCCCAAATTAATAAGACGGCAGCAATTGCGGCCTGCCCGAGGCCCAAGACCAAAAAGGGGGTGAGACAGTTCCTGGGGCTGGCTGGCTATTATCGTAGGTTTATACCTAATTATTCGGACGTCACCAGCCCGCTGACTGATCTCACTAAAAAGGGGGCACCAGATCCGGTCCAGTGGACGGAGCAGTGCCAGCGGGCTTTCTCGGAGGTAAAGGCTGCACTGTGTGGGGGGCCATTTCTACACTCCCCTGACTTTTCTCTCCCCTTTATGTTACAGACTGATGCGTCGGACAGAGGGCTGGGGGCGGTTTTGTCCCAGGAGGTGGAGGGGGAGGACCACCCTGTCCTGTATATCAGCAGGAAGCTGTCGGTGCGTGAGGGGCGCTACAGCACCATAGAGAAAGAGTGTTTGGCCATCAAGTGGGCGGTTCTCGCTCTCCGGTACTACCTGCTGGGGCGCCCTTTCACCCTCTGTTCGGACCACGCGCCCCTCCAATGGCTCCACCGCATGAAAGATGCCAACGCGCGGATCACCCGTTGGTATCTGGCGCTCCAACCCTTTAATTTCAAGGTGGTCCACAGGCCGGGGGCGCAGATGGTCGTGGCGGACTTCCTCTCCCGTCAAGGGGGGGGGGAGTCGGCTGCAGGCCGGACGGCCGCCCGGCCTGAGTCGGGCGGTGGGGGTATGTGGCAGCGGGGGCGTGGTCAGGCGCCGGTCTGTGACAGGAGGGCGGAGTCAGGGAAGGTAAGTGGCAAGAATCACTACACCTGAGAGCAATTAACCTGTGTTTGTGTGTCTTCCCAGTGACCGCGCCCTATATGAGGAGGGAGAGCGAGAGCAGAGGGGAGTCTCTCCCGCACCAGATGACTTGCGTGTGTGTGTATGCGTGTGGCTGGGAGAGTGTGTGCGAAACTGAAAAGTCGAGCAATAAACGCTATTGTGAACCTGATCTCTGTCCTGCCGTCCTCTGTGCTCCACCCACCAATAGTGAACCGCCACAATGTAATCTAAGTTATATTATTATAAACTATTATATAACTTTGCGACAATGTTTATTGTTAAAAGCGCTGTACAAATAAACTTGATTAACCTTACTTTCACGTTATAAGTTAAACAGATCTTATAGTAAACTTTGTCTTGTCAACATTTTGGAAATTGTTTGTGTTCATTGAGATATTGCTTAAAATGTTACTTTTCAAAGGGGGTATACTCATTTACGCTGAGCACTGTATGTATGTATGCATGTATTTACTTATTTTGTTAAAAAGCAGTTTTATTCATAGGAACCAACCAAATGTCCCCACGAGGTCAAAACTGTGAGTTATACAGAATATTATGTTTTTATATCTATCCAAGATATAAAAAAACATTCCCCCCCCACACACTACCTATTTGTCCCTTCCTGTGTCTTTGTTGTTTTCTTTCCTAAAATCTCCTCAGAGTCTGAAATACGACCAATAGTGTAAACACTAAAGTCAGTGTAATCAGAGGAAATAACTAAAGATAAGTAATACAAATTATTTGAACAGACATTTTAGAAAGCAGATTTTAAATGCTTGTTCCTTTGACCTGTTGCTATTGGTAGCGATACAAAAACAACAATGTTCCTCAAACATTAGGGTCACCAAATTAGATCAAGACACTTAGACCAGTTCATGGCAGACAGTGGCATGTGACTTGTTGCTATAGTGTTAATCAACTTAATATCACTGATGGCTCACTACAGGAGATCTAAACTCCATCTCTAGTCTTTATTCTCAGTCTAATTATAGAGGTAAATATGCTTTGAGGAAAACTACCTGTAGTAGAAGTGAGTGGATAAATGAGGCAGGAAATGATTGATGGATCATTTACGGCACAACTAACTGAGCTGAGTCAAGGACACAGATGGCAACCACTGCCACCACTCTTAAGACTTATACCTGCTTAAAGGACATTGTGATTGTCAGACATCTGTGTACCAGGCTGGCATAAAGCCCACTCAGCCACATACCACCATCTGTCCGCCCTGGCATTTCAGAGTGTCACTCCTTCTTCTGATTCTTCATCCCTCTTTTCGTTCATCCATCTCTTCAGGGCTCCCCTTTAACAAATGTCAATTGAAACAAGTAGACAGATGATACCAGAGACACTGCTCACCCCCACCACACACACACATACACACACTCATCCAACGCCTCACTGCACCAAGCCCACTTCAGCCCAACAGCAAACACATGCCTGGCTAATCAGCTTAGCGTTTAGAGCTGACTCCCCCCCCCCAAGTACCCAACTCTATACACACACACACACACACACGTGTAACACTTTGGTGCAGGATTAATATCTAATTATGTCAGGTCACTCGTCCAGATGGACCCTTGCCCGTCCCTTTGTGTCCCCTTCACCTCTCACGCGGGCCCTCTGACCTCCCAAGTCGCCGTGACAACATGTCCCAGTATCCCTCCATGGGCAGGATGTGGGGATGAGACACACAGGTCCCACTCTCTCAGTGAAGATCACTGAAGGCCCAGTAGTTGGTATTCTGGGGCCATCACACGCCTGGTTAAGCCCCATGAATAGATGGATGTGGGAGGGAGGATGGCCATGGCCATGGCTCTCTGTGTCTGGTGCCAGACAGATGGTCCATAACACAGAAAACAAGCATTCATTTGAAGAACATCAATGACCATAATGTGTGCTTTTTTCTCTCATTAATGTTGGAGGAGATAATAGTAGACAATTGGGAGATTGTGGTGTGAAAGGAATACGTCTGTGAGAATTTGTACACTGACATGAAAAGCTGACACCCCCTCTTATCACCGCTGTGCCACCCATACACACACACACACACACATGCTGGTTTAATGAAAAGATAAAAGTTCCTATCTAGTATACATATACATAACATATGTATAGCAGAAGATTCAGCTTTCCATATTTTATCTGCAAATAACTGCAATGAGCTGTTTTTTAATTCTAACTGTATAAAATATCTGTTGTCTTCTGTAATCTCAAAAAAGATTTCCTCATTCAAATCATGCCACATGTTTACACTGGCACTATTATCAAAGCAACTTGATGATGTAAGTAGGCACCTAATTGGCTCAAGTATCAACAATATCAAAAATGTTCAATGTAAGTAAATCAAAACAGAAAGCCCAGAAAATCTAATAATCGGGTTTTACTGGAGGAGAGCAGCAAGTTGCACCACATCAACCACATATAATATGACAAGAATTAGCAAATTAGCAACAAAGCATAGTAAGGAAATTCCTCCTGGATTCATTGGATCACGTTATAATGTACATCACCACAGAACACGAGAACACCAGGCTGTTTGCAGACTGTTGATTCTGTAACAGAATTGCTGTCAGATCATTTTAATGTCATATTTTAGTCATTTCCAAAAGTTATAAATTACTTTATTTGGAGCATTACTACTAGGAAATAAACATGTTTGGACAGATTTACTTGTAATTTCCTGATACAAATTCATCACTACAATCTCAGTCAGAAAAAAAAACACTTAAATATTACACACACTTGTACAGTGTCCATAATAACTTAAAGAATCCAGTACAGTCAAGAATGATTTTAGGAATTTTTCAAAGAACTAATAATAATTCAACAAATATAGTAATTTAATTTTTTTAACCTCATCTATACTATATATATATATATATATATATATATATATATATATATATATATATATATATATATGATTTGATTCTCTGGACCAGCAGGGCTGGCTGAAGTGCCCTTGAGCAAGGCACCTAACCCTCAACTGCTCTGGCAAGAGTGGTGGTGTACCTTGTGTCCGTTTAGCCAAAGAAAAGCTGATGATGTGATCATCAGTTTGGGTGTTGCCTGACCAAAAAAAAGCGGCTAGAGATAATGAGATATATATGGACACAAGTGTTTTACTGGATAAGACACTACTGGTATTTTCCGAGACATGGAAAGCCAAAACTGTGACATCAGTCTCTATATGTCACTCGTGAAGAAATCAAATAAATTGTTTTGAAAAATTTAGGTGCACTATTTGTGAATGTCTCTAGATAATAAAAAGAAAATTACACGTTGGCTTGAAGATATGAAGTTTATCTTCTTGTGTTGAAAAATATTTCACTTGTCTGCTTCACTCACTCGTGATATGTACATTCACCACTCAAAGATAAACTTCATATTCTCTCTCTCTCTCATATATATATATATATATATATATATATATATATATATATATATATATATATATATATATAGGCATAGACATATTTCACACAGAGAGCATCTTGGTCAATGTAATGATTTGGTCAAAGGTCAAGCAAAACAAACTTAAGGTGAGCAGGTGAACAGTGTCAAACAAACAAAGAAACAATCCCATCCCCCTACCCCCACTCTCCACCCAAAAAAAACACCCCCAAAACAAAACAAGGAAATTCTGAAGCAACAGCTTTATTTGGAAATGTTGTTGAATGTTGCCAAAACAATAGAATTATTTCATTTGACAACCACTACATTCAGTCATTACTATCAGTGTTCTATTAGTGACTTAAAAGCACCAGATCTATTCAGTGTCTTCCACTTCCAATATTGAGAGAATTTATGCTTTTTCTAAGGCATTAAATTTCTGCAGAAAATTATGGTTTGGTTCTACCACTGTTATACACAACAGAGCAGCAGAGCACCTCTGGCTTTATAGGCTAAGAGGAAATAGAGCTGAGAACCACAGACAAGAGCCATTCTCCAAATAAATCCACAGCACAACACTTGTTTGGTTTAGAGCTGTCTATTTTTAACAGTAGATAATTAATGGATATCTATAACCAGATCTGTAGTTAACAAAAATGGAAATGAAAAATCAGGCACATCTATGCTCTGAAATGTGACATTGGAACATACTTGTTGAATGACATATTTTCTGGGCAGTGACTGAGTTTAAAAAATACAAACTGATAGCAGTCTGGGGAAGAGATGAAAACAGTCATTGTGGTTTAGCTTTTCTCCAGCTCTGCAGCACACAAGTTTCCAAATGTTGAAGCACAGAAGCACAAAGCAGATGGGGGGTGCAAGGAGGGGAATGTTGATTTCTAAACCATCAAGCTTTATGTAGGACTACAGCTTCGTGGACATGCCAAGGTTAAAATTTCCATTGCTAATATGAACTTTGCATAAGTGCTTATAATCGCAGCATCCCGTCTGCGTGGTTATTGTTTTTCCACTAAAGTAAAGCAAAGCCCTGAAAATTCCTGGGTAAATATAAACTTTGCTTAAGTACTTATATGGCTGTTTTTTCTCCCCATATGGTGGCCAAAAGCACAAGGCCCAGAGAAAATACAAAGCAGTTCAGCTAAGCCAGTCTCCACCCCCACACAAAAGACATGGCTCTTCAAAGGAGCAAAGTCCCTTTAAACAGTTAACAGGAGTGCTGAAGCTCCAAAACGTGACAGTGTTTGAGAATGATTTGCTGAATTAAGGGAAGAAAAAAAAACACCTAGAAGCTCACCCAATTCCTCTTAGCTCAGAATCTCGTTTGACTGAATTAGTGGAAGAGAAGAGACACCACGATGAGCTCTTCTGTTCCTTCCATAATGGCTTTAGGTGCTGAAATTACACACGTCACCCCAATATACCCTAATATAGAGTGCCAAAGTATCTAGTTTAGGGTAATTAAGTAAAATAGTGCTATTGAGGTACCATGATAAAATATTATACTGCAAAACTGAGCACACAGAAACACAATGTTAATTCTCTGAGTTGAATCATTCTTTATTGAGGCTTTCATCTTTACTGTAGTAAATGTTTTAAAAACTCATATCGGATGCACTGGGATGAAAACATATCAATCTGTTTTCATCAAGTGGTGCACAATGTTAAATAATTAATATTTTTTAAAAATACTATAAGTAGTTTTTTACATTTCTTATCCATCCATCTATATGGAAAGGTACCTAAGGAAATATACATCTAAAGTTATTACTGGATTTTGGATTGATTATTTTTGTTTGGAGCAAAATATTATATTTAGGTTTACAATTTATAATTTTTTGCCATTATTATTATTATTATTATTATTATTAGACTTGCTTGGATCAATTCATTAGTAGTTTATGATGCGAAGGCAGAATTCTGTCTAAGATTTTTTGCTGTGTCACTTGAGTAATCCATATCATTGGCATTCATTACATAAAAATCAGTAATTTATAGGAAAATAAATACATTTATCCAACAACCTGGACAATGAAAATATATGGAACCAATTTTTTTTTTTTTACCAGCCACATATACAAAAAAATTGAAACTGTGTGTGTGTGTGTGTGTGTGTGTGTGTGTGTGTGTGTGTGTGTGTGTGTGTACATGTGTGGTGCATTTAAATTGATTAGTATTGTCCGTTCCACTGTTTGGTTGTGACAGTCCATGGGAGATGCTTTAATCCCTAACTGGTGTTTAAGATGTTCAGCCTGCAGTCATGCTTCTTTTCTATTCAGGACATGATCTGTTCTATGTTCCCTCTTGTGCAATATGGGGCGAGTATAGAAAGAAACCAGGAGAATATTAAGATTTATAGCTATTTGAAGACTTTTCTTCTGCTCCATGGCCTAATTTCTGTATGTCATTAGAACTTAAGCACCTCTTTAATGCCAGAAGAATTTACCTTTAATTTGATTTGAATGAAAACAGCATAGTATATCAACATGCAGCTAGAGTAAGATCATTTCAAGCACAACTCATGTCAACTTGGCAGTACTGATCACATATACACGCATTAAGCAGTAAGTGTTGATTGTTACGTCTACAATATAACAGTATAACATGATGGCACATCGCTCTCCCTCAGAGAGAGTGGTAATTACCCTGTTAATATATTAGTGCAGTGAATCGATTACTTGGCTAATCCAATCACAGGCATGCCATTGATCCTTCATTGAGCGTGCCAACAATAAGCACTTTCAGCAGAGCACTGCTCAATAGTGCGCACACAATAGGCTCTCTCACAGCTAATTGGCTAAAATAAGACAAACATTTTGCTTTCTCTAGCGGGGCTTGGATCAATGGCGAGCATGGGAGCTGCATTTAGATGACTTTCTTAACCACTGGGTTCTCTCTCTCTCTCTCTCTCTCTCGATTTTTGCCTTTTTTATTCAAATATCTTTCCAGGCTATGCTTTTCAGTTTGCATCCCGTTTCATATCATCCTCTTGCATATCTCTGTCTTATCGTCTTCTCCTTCACCCTCACCTCTACTGCTCCTCCCTTTTCACTACTTTACTCCTTCTCTTCTTCTCTAGGAGCTCCATGTGATGTGCAGCTGGCAGCTGGAGTGGCTGGAGCAGCTGAGGGCCATAAATCAGGTGCAGGCAGAATTCCATATGTGGCGTTGGCATGCGCTCTGTCAGCCATGAAATAAAGATGTAGCGGAGTAGAGGGTCAGAGGTGCCAGGACCATACTGACTCTTCCCCTCAAACACACAAAAAAACTCTCTCTCTCTCTCTCTCTCTCTCTCTCTCTCTCTCTCTCACACACACACACACACACACACACACACACACACACACACACACACACTGGTCACCTCAGCTTAGCCACTCATCTTCACCTCCACCCCACACCCTTCTCTTGTCTCACAATGCCATGATCACTCCTCAACCCATATCAGGCTTCCAACCCCCTGTTGCTCTGTTTGTCCTTCCTGCCACCATGCAATAACTCACAGCTTGTAAATGGACCTGTAGTTTCCAGTGTGATAGCAGATCCCAGCGTGTCTACACACAGATCGCCCCCCTGTGTAACAGTAACATGACTCCCATCCAGAGTGCCTGTAATGATGTCCAACAAGTCTCGACTGTAAGCCTCCTGCCATCATTTCACCTGTCTACAGCAAACATTTTACACCCATAAGGCTCCTTGCAAATGCATAAAGCATATTGTGTGGTTCATCCTGGAGTAAAGATCAGAATTTTTTTCAGGATCAAGATAGCGTGGTGTTACCAACTGAAAGCCATATTTGATTTACACACCTGTTTTTTTTTTAAAATAATGATCATCACAATATAAATATAACCAAAAAAATTGACATCACATACACATGAATGTTTTGTTGATATTGTCTGTGCTAAAAGAAATGAAAGCCCAAACATTTTATCATTTTTTTCTCCCTACAGAAGGTTTAGTCAGGGTCAGGTAGTTGAAGGGTCAGAGGCTGTGGGTCAGTAACAAAAATCTGTTTGCATTTGTATTGGTGTTTCTCAAACTTTATTGTCTTTGTGGCCTCAGATGGTCAGTTTTGTTTACCATCTACCTTGTAGGAGCTGAAAGAGGTAAACCTACATTCCACGATAAGACAAACGGCCACCGTGACAATACACACAGACATTTATTTACTCACTCACTTTCCCTTATCACTTATACAGCATCTATTTTCTCTGACACCCACAGACTCTCTCTCTCTCTCTCTCTCTCTCTCTCTCTGTCTCTCACACACACACACACACACACACACACACACACACACACACACACACACACACACACACACACACACCTGTTACTGTTCCTGCATTAGAGCCAAATCAGAATGAGACATCAAAGGGTGAAAATCAAACAATGACTGAGAGCATGTCTCCAGTTTAATGGCTGCTGGGTTTTTAGTCTATGGCTGATGAGACTAGTCTAAGACCTGTGAAACTGGAGGTTAACTGTACACTGTAAAACCAGCTCTGCGCTGCTCCTTCTTGTGTCTCCTTTGATGCTGAACAAAGGACTGGTTTGTCTCAGGACTAAGTCCACTCAGTCAGAGCCCGTCTCGCCCACCCAGGTCGATGACAACAAAACAATCCCCCACCACCAAGTTCTCACTGCTCTCATTATCCTTCTCACTCCTGCCACCAGCAGTCATAAAAGCAAAAGAGCAAGCTGCAGCTATGTGCCTAAACCACAGTCTCTCTAGAATTTAGCTCCCACAAAAGTCTGTGATGACACTGGCACTATGAAAGATCATGTAATACAACCCCAAATCAGAAGAAGTTGGGACTCCATGTTGAAATTGAAATTAAAACTGAAACAATGATTTGTAAATAATCTTTGACCTGCACTGCACTCAAAACAATACAACAATACATTATTCAATGTTTTACCTCATTAATTTTACTTTATTTTTTTTTTTTTCAAAATAAAAACATTTCAATTTTGATTCTTGCAACACATTTCAAAAAAAGTTGTGATGTAAAGCATTCAGCACTTTGTAATGTTGCCATTCTTTCTCACAACACTTAAAAGATGTTTAGGGACTGAAGACACCAAGTGATGAAGCATTTCATGTGTTATTTTGTCCCATTCTTCCCACAAACAGGTCTTAAATTATGCAACAGTCCAGGATCATCATTATCATATTTTTCATTTTAAAATTCACGACACATTATCGGGGACAGAGGGGACAGGAGCCCTCTTCTTTCACAGCCATGCCTTTGTAACGTGTGCAGAATGTGGTTTTGCTTTGTTTTGTTGAAATCTCCTTGGAAAAGATGTCATCTTGAAGGTAGCATATGTTGCTTCAAAATCTCAATGTACTTTTCTACATTAATGCTGCCATCACAGAAGTGTAAGTTACCTTTACCAAGGGTAAAGTGACACAAACCCCATACCATGACAGATGCTGACTTTTGGACTTGTTGCTGGGACCAGTCTGGATGGTCCTTTTCGTCTTTGGTCCAGAGTACATGGCAGACATTTCTTATAAAAAAGACCTGGAATACTGATTTGTCTGACCACAATACATGTTTCCACTGTGTGATGGTCCATCCCAGATGCCTTTGAGTCCAGAGAAGTCGATGGCACTTCTGAACACAGTTAACATAAGGCTTCCTTTTTGCACAGTAAAGTTTAACTGGCATTTGTGGATTTTACTCTGTATTGTGGTGTTTGACAAAGGTTTGCCAAAGTAATCTTGAGCCTATGTGGTTATATCAGCTATAGATGAATGAGGGTTCTTGATGCAGTGCCATCTGAGGGATCGGAGATCATGGGTGGTCAGCTTCGGCTTGCACCCTTGCCCTTTACGCACTGAAATTCCTCCAGATTCCTTGAATTGTTTAATGACATTATGCTCTGTAGAGGGTGAAATATCCAAATCCCTTCCTACTTTAATTTGAGGGACATTGTTTTTATATCTCATCTCATTATCTCTAGCCGCTTTATCCTGTTCTACAGGGTCACAGGCAAGCTGGAGCCTATCCCAGCTGACTACGGGCGAAAGGCGGGGTACACCCTGGACAAGTCGCCAGGTCATCACAGGGCTGACACATAGACACAGACAACCATTCACACTCACATTCACACCTACGGTCAATTTAGAGTCACCAGTTAACCTAACCTGCATGTCTTTGGACTGTGGGGGAAACCGGAACACCCGGAGGAAACCCACGCGGACACGGGGAGAACATGCAAACTCCGCACAGAAAGGCCCTCGCCGGCCACGGGGATCGAACCTGGACCTTCTTGCTGTGAGGCGACAGCGCTAACCACTACACCACCGTGCCGCCCTGAAATTAATCATCTCATCTCATCTCATTATCTCTAGCCGCTTTATCCTTCTACAGGGTCGCAGGCAAGCTGGAGCCTATCCCAGCTGACTACGGGCGAAAGGCGGGGTACACCCTGGACAAGTCGCCAGGTCATCACAGGGCTGACACATAGACACAGACAACCATTCACACTCACATTCACACCTACGGTCAATTTAGAGTCACCAGTTAACCTAACCTGCATGTCTTTGGACTGTGGGGGAAACCGGAGCACCCGGAGGAAACCCACGCGGACACGGGGAGAACATGCAAACTCCACACAGAAAGGCCCTCGCCGGCCCCGGGGCTCGAACCCAGGACCTTCTTGCTGTGAGGCGACAGCGCTAACCACTACACCACCGTGCCGCCCTGAAATTAATCATTTGTTTTAAAAATAACAATTACTATGACTACTACAAATTATTATTATTATTATTGTTGTTGTTGTTTTGTTTGTTTTATCATTTTATTGACTTTTAAATGTGTTTTATACAGTAACGTGACACACTGACACATAGCCCTAAATTATATAAAACATCACATATCTGTTTTAAATAGGGGTATTTTTTATGGACAGTTAACTCAAGGTATAAAATTATACACTGAGCTCTAAGGGTTAAAACTGGCTTATGTTTGAAATGTTGATCTTGTAAAATGATACGAATGAACATACTGTGAAATTATATTTTAGCATTTGTTTACATGTAAAGATGCATGGTGAACTGGAAGATGTAAACATGTAAGCAAAGAATTTGCCGTTGCATTCAAGTCTATACATATGTGAAAGCACTAAATAACTAGAAATGATTTAATGAAATTTAATGAATTAATTTTCATCAATCAACCAATTAAATGTGAATCAATTTCCCAGTGTGACATTACAAATAATGTCATCTCATGTCCACTTCTTTTTGCATGATCTGGTTTCTTTTACTGCACATTTTTACTGAATGAGCAGTAGGGAACACTGCTGCCCTTCCAATCAGCTAGCAAATTTTGGTTTTACTCAGTCAATACTCATGTGGCTAATTCACTTATTCATCTTTGGTAAGTGCTTTTTCCTGTCACAGTTGAATAGGATCCAGAGCTTATCCCAGGAACAGCAGGCATGAGGTGGGAATACCCTGGATAGAGCACCAGTCCAGCACAAGGCCATATGGCTAATATTCATCATAATTTTATCTAACTTGCTGGTGAACTTAACTGCTGACTTTAATTATAAGTACATTTATGTTTTTAAATTTAAATACATTAGCATAAGGCTAATATATTGATAGTACCCTCAGCTACTGATTTGTTTACACACTATAATCAGCTCAGCTAACTTTATCTCTCCAGCATCAGTTAGATCTATATAGCCAGTAGCTAGCCATGTTACACTGTTTTATTGTGTAATCAACATAGCCAGTGTCCACATGCATTAAACAAGCGAACGAATTTTAGAATTACAATTACATTACGTAATTAAAACCGGTAGCCAAGTTTGCCAGCAGGATAGCTCACTAAATAGGAGTTCATATAAACAGCACTAGTTGCTCAAAAACGACAGAACAATTCCATGCATCTATGAACATCATTTATAAGTACAAAATATTTTACCTTTATTAGGCTCCATATTCCCACTTCTAATAATCTGTTGTTTAATGCCTTCCTTTCCATCCAGCTTTTTTATACACATATTATTGCGTCTGTTTGGGTGGTGTTTTTGAGACACACTCTAAAAAATAAAGGTGCTTCAGTGGTTCTTCAAATCTCTGGATGGTTCCATGGACAGTCAAAACTCTGTGATGAACCATTACATTATGCGAAAGGTTCTTCACATTGGAAATGGTTCTTCAGATCCTGGCATTCTCTTCCCATTTGCTGGTCAATGCACATAGGCTATGTTTACACAAATCTGTCTTCACTGCTCAAACAAATGGTTTAAATGGTTCTTTAAAGAACTGTTGCATGAACGGTTCTTTGAAGCCCTGAAAAAGGTTCTTCTATGGCATCGCCCTGAAGAACCGGTACTGGCCCCATTATTTTTTAGAGTGCATAGTATTATTCCTCTGCCTGAAGTAAAAGCAAAGGAGAAGAAGAAGAAGAAGAAGAAGAAGAAGAGGAAGAAGAAGAAGACTACTACAGAAAGACACTGCTATTGAAGTGTCTCTTGTTGGTTAATGCAGCATGTTCATGGGATTTAGAATGTGCAGAAATGTATCCTTGGATGCAGATCTGATATGTCAGTGTCAGTTTTATTGTGATCCCTGAGCATCCTGATCCCACATATCCCTCACCCGGCTGAGTAAACCATGCAGCTGGTATTATGGTAGCAATTAACGGATGGTCACATGGTGCGGGCGATTTGATATGTCTCGCTGAGAGAGGATCAGAACATAAATAACAGTGTTTAATGAGCCCACTGGCTTTAATAACACTTGTGCATAGTCTTTACATCTGCCAAGTCACTCATAGTAAATACCTGGGTGAAACAATAGTGCTCCATTACAGGTATAAATGTCAGCGAATCATACAGCACAGACGTTTCTCCATATACTGAAGTAAAATTGTCACAAAAGTCAACAAGTACTGGGTTTGAGAAGTAAAGTCAGTGCTGGATGATGTACTGATGTAAGATCAGTGACAAGGTTAATATGAGTTTATACTGTATATTAGGATCCAAAGGAAAGAGAAAATTTGCCAAAATGATTAATGGTGTGTTTCATAGCACAGAAAGTAAAAGTACATTAATTATTTAATGAAATAACACTGCAGTTACTTATTTGGTAAAAGCTGAAGTACAGCTTCAAACCCTTCCCTTAAGTTATAAATAAAAAAAGAAGTATAAACTATAAAAGTAAAAGCATAGGAAAGATTTTAAAAAGAACAATATGATTGGCTCAAATCACATACTGATTTTAGCCACTGATAGTAAGTGAGTGCCTCTTTCACCAAGGAAACAAGGAACTTGGGGAAAACTTTAGCTAGGGCTAACCTATCTAACATTAGCTAGATCATTATCTCATCTCATTCAAAATATATCTGAGTAATAATATATGCACCTCACCACGCTACTGTATTAAACGTACATTTACGTCAACTACTGCACAGAGTTTTATAAATGATCTCCCAGAGTTATCAACTTTGACTGGGTCACTGTCAGCCCCTGCAGAACTTGATCAGGCAACTGAATGCTTAGAGTCAACATTCCGCCATACCTTAGATAATGTAGCTCCTCTTAAAAGGAAAATGGTCAGAGACAAAAAATTAGCACCCTGGTATAATGATGACACTCGCACATTAAAATAGACCACTCAAAAATTGTAATGTAAATGGCGTCAAACAAAATTGGTAGTGTTCAAATTAGCATGGAAGGAGAGCTTCCTGAAGTATAGAAAAGCTCTTAGTGCTGCTAGATCAACATATCTCTCCTCCCTAATAGAAGATAACAAAAATAATCCTTGATTCCTATTTAATATTTAATACTGTAGTAAAATTAACCAGGAATAAGTCCACTATAGACACATGCACACCTGTAGTATGTAGTAGCAACGATTTCATGAATTTTTTTAATGACAAAATTGAGAATATCCGACAAAAAATTCAAATTACTAATTTAAGGTCAGACAATGTAAGTGACCCTGTAGTTAACAATATAACTGTATCAGATCATCAGTTAGAATGTTTTACTCCCCTAAAATAAACTGAATTACTTTCATTAATCTCCGCATCAAAAGCCTCAACTTGTGTACTAGATTCCTTACCTACATGTCTATTCAAACAGATAATACCTGAAGTAATTGAACCGCTTCTAAAAATAATAAATTATTCTCTTACGATTGGCTATGTACCCAAATCCTTTAAACTAGCAGTTATCAAACCCCTGATAAAAAAAAATCCTGACCTTGATCCCTGTCAGCTGTCCAATTATCGGCCAATATCAAACCTCCCCTTTATCTCCAGGATCCTTGAAAAAGCTGTGGCACAGCAGTTATGCTTAAATTTACATAGGAATAACATCTATGAAATGTATCAGTCAGGATTTAGACCTCATCATAGCACAGAGACAGCTCTGGTTAAAGTAGCAAATGACCTACTGTTGGCGTCTGATCAGGGCTGTGTCTTGCTGCTTGTTTTGCTTGACCTTAGTGCAGCATTTGATAACATTGATCATTCCATTCTTCTGGATAGACTAGAAAATGTTGTGGGAGTTAAGGGAACGGCCCTCTCCTGGCTCAGCTCTTATTTAACTGATCGCTATCAGTATGTTGATGTAAATGGTGATATTTCTAGACGTACTGAGGTAAAGTTTGGTGTTCCACAAGGTTCTGTCTTGGGTCCACTGCTTTTTTCTTTATATATGTTACCTCTGGGTGAAATTATTCGTAAACATTGTATTAGTTTCCACTGTTATGCTGATGACACACAGTTGTATGTTTCTGCAAAACCTGATGAGAGACACCAGCTTAATAGAATTGAGGAATGTGTAAAGGACATTAGACACTGGATGCTTATTAATTTCCTTCTGCTTAACTCTGACAAAATTGAAGTACTTGTACTAGAACCACATGCAGCTAGAAGTAAGTTTTCTGATTACACAGTAACTCTGGATGGCCTTTCTGTTTCTTCACATGCAGCAGTAAAAGACCTCGGAGTGATTATTGACCCCAGTCTTTCATTCGAAACTCACATTGATAACATTACCTAGATAGCTTTCTTTCATCTCAGAAATATTGCTAAGATAAGAAATTTAATGTTACTACATGATGCGGAAAAACTAGTTCATGCTTTCATTACCTCAAGGTTGGATTATTGTAATGTCTTACTGTCTGGATGTTCCAATAAGTGCATAAACAAGCTCCAGTTAGTTCAAAATGCAGCAGCAGGAGTCCTTACTAGAACTAGAAATATGACCACATCACCCCTGTCTTATCCACACTGCATTGGCTCCCAATCAAATTTCGTATTGATTATAAAGTACTACTATTGACCTCTAAAGCACTGAATGGTCTCGCACCACAGTACCTGAGTAAATTCTGCTCCTCTATGACCCGCCACGCCTACTTAGATCTAAAGGTGCAGGCTGTCTGCTGGTACCTCATATAGTGAAGGCTACATCAGGGGGCAGAGCCTTTTCTTACAAAGCCCCACAGTTATGGAACAGCCTTCCAAGTAGTGTTCGGGAATCAGACACAGTCTCAGTGTTTAAGTCTAGGCTGAAAACATATCTGTTTAGTCAAACCTTTTGTTAATGGTGTTTATGAGGTAAAGGTGTAGATCTGGAGGGTCCTCAGACATAGAGTGTTTTGGTAAACTGGGATGTATGGATGCTGTCAGTCCCCACTCGCTTGCTCACTCGAGTTTGTTGACGGTGTAGTGGCTGCTGCTTTATGTCCCGGGGCCCCCTCATGCCTGTGTTATCTTCTGGCTCTCCCCTTTTAGTTATGCTGTCATATGGGGCTTTTCCACTACCAACGCGGCTGAGTTGGGCTGAGCCGTGTGGTGCTGAGTTGGGCTGAGTCGAGCTGAGTGGGGCTGTTGGGGTTGCATTTCGACTACAACCGCACTGAACCGTGCTGGCTGGAAGTGGGTGGACACATTGGGTGGAGTTAGCGAAAGTGGGTGGACGTCACGTGATGTCATTAGGCGGCGCAAACAGTGACATCAGTGACCTTTTAACTGGTAGTCTCACGACCCGGATAGTAAACAATAAACATGGAGGACATGGAGTCATTAGTGTTGCTGGTCTTGGTGCTGTGGCTTGTTGTCACCGACAACGCCAACAGATACTGGCAAGAGCGTATAGATGAGGCAAGGCGCATAAGGCTTCGTAATTATTCTTCTTCCGGGTTTACGGTGTTTACAGATCCCAGCGTGCTCGTGGGGCATGTGTGGGCATGTGAGGACACTCCTCCTCACCAATCAATGCACTGGGGAGTGTCTCCTCATGCCCCTAGCCCCACTCAGCTCGGTTGGGCTCACTTCAGCCCCACTCTGAAACCGTGCGAGTTTTGGTTGCTGAGTAAGGCTGAAGTGAGCTCAGTCGTGCTGCTCTGAGGTAGCCGAAACGTGAGCCGTGTTGGGCTGAAGTGAGCTGAAAAAGGGTAGTGGAAAAGGCCCAATAGTGATACCCTGTATCTGGTTGGAGTCTTATCGCATCGCTCCTGTGGAGGGCGGCCCCATGTGGACAGTTGGGGGGTCACGCCTGGAGGATGCTCTGGACTCTTGCAGTGGTGCTTTTTTCTGTTTCCAAGATGGCGGCACATACACACACAGCGGCTCCTCTCCGTCCCGACAGAACGGTGTTTTCATGTTTTTTGTGTTTTAAAACAGCGTGTATCTGTTCGTCTTTGTTGCGTCCATCAGTCTTAAGGCGTACATACTCCCGTGAGTTTCTGCTCGACATCCGCAGAACTATATTCACGGATATAAATCCCACGGACGTGGAAGTGCTATGCGAATATATGGTTTGCTCCGGAGGCCTGCTCAACCACCGACCTCCACTCCTGCATCCATCCCACAGTGGAAGCGCCACAGGTGGAACATGTGGAAGCAGAAGAGGGGCAAGCACGGAGGTATCCAGGCTAGGCTAGCGGCTAGCCCTCACCGACCGGCTATCCCTACCATCACTCTGGCCAATGTACGCTCGCTGGACAACAAGCTGGATTATGTCCGCCTACTCCGCTCATCTTCTAAGTCTGTGAGTGAGTGTTGTGTCCTTGTGTTTGTGGAAACATGGCTTAATGACAGCGTCCTGGACTGTGCCATTCAGCTAGCCCGGCTAACATGCTACCGGTCAGACAGAGCACTAGTCAAGGGGGGGAAGACTCACAGCAGAGGACTCTGTGTTTACATCAGTGATGCCTGGTGCCGCGATGCTGCTGTGGTCTGCAAACACTGCTCACCACTGGTGGAGTTTATAATTATTAAGTGCTGGCCATTCTACCTGCTGAAGGAATTTACAGCCATATTGCTGGTAACAATATACATCCCTCCTGGCTCCAATAACAACAGGAGTGAAGCACTGAATGAACTCTATCAGCACATCAGTGAGCAGCAGACAGCCCACCCAGATGCTTTCCTCATCCTGGCTGGGGATTTCAACCATGCAAACCCCAAGAGCATGTTTCCAAAACTCTATGGACATATCAACTTTCCCACACGTGGAAACAATATTCTGGACAATGTTTACACCATGCACAAAGGCGCCTACAAAGCCCTCCCCCACCTTGGGGCCTCGGATCACTCCACTGTTATGCTAATGCCAGCATACAGGCCGCTGGTTAAAGTCACCAAACCAACTACAAAGCAGGTACGTGTGTGGCCAGAGGGGTCCTCAGAGGCACTCCAGGACTGTTTTTCCACCACTGACTGGAGCATGTTCAGACAGGCGGCCACCTACAACAACACTACAGATCTCCAGGAGTACACGGAGACTGTCACTGCCTACGTGAGGAAGTGCATGGACGATGTTACAGTCACCAGAACCAACTCCATTCAGGCAAATCAGAAGCCATGGCTGACAGGGGAAGTCCACAGGCTCCTGAGGGCTCGGAACGCCACCTTCAGAGCTGGGGACGAGGTGGGCCTGAGGACAGCTAGGGCCAACCTGTCACGAGGCATCAGGGTGGCCAAGAGACAGTATTCCAGGAACATTGCTGACTACTTCAATGACAGCAGAGACACCAGGAACCTGTGGCGGGGGATTCAGACCATCACAGACTACAAGCCCTCGCCACAGACCTGTGATAACTCCACCTCTCTGCTGAATCAGTTGAACGACTTCTTTGCTCTCTTTGAGGCAGATGACAGCACCACGGCACAGAAGACCCCACCACCTCCCGGTGAGCAGGTGTTGATGCTGTCCCCAGACAGCATGAGGAGAGCTCTCAGGATGACAAATGTACGGAAAGCCCCGGGTCCTGATAACATTCCTGGTTGTGTCCTGAGAGACTGTGCCGAGGAGCTCACAGATGTCTTTACAGACATCTTCAACATTTCGTTGAGCCAGGCTGTTGTCCCCACGTGCCTCAAAGCCACCACCATCATCCTGGTCCCGAAGAAGTCGTCTCCCTCCTGCTTCAATGACTACCGCCCGGTTGCACTCACTCGCATCCTCATGAAGTGCTTCGAGCGGCTAGTCATGCGGCATATCAAGTCTGCCCTCCCCCCCACCCTGGACCCTTTCCAGTTTGCATATCAGTCCAACCGTTCGACTGATGACGCCATCTCCACTGCCCTCCACTCAGCCCTCACCCACCTGGAGACAAAAGACTCTTACGTCAGAATGCTGTTCATAGACTTTAGCTCAGCATTCAACACAATCATTCCTCAGCAGCTCATTCATAAACTGGACCAGCTGGGACTCAACACCTCCCTGTGCAACTGGCTGCTGGACTTCCTGACAGGGAGACCACAGTCTGTACGGGTCGGCAGCAACTCCTCCAGCACCATCACATTGAACACGGGGGCCCCCCCAAGGATGTGTGCTGAGCCCCCTCCTCTTCACTCTGCTGACCCACGACTGCACACCAACATCCAGCTCCAACCTCTTCATTAAGTTTGCGGATGACACGACTGGGGTGGGTCTCATCAACAATGGCGATGAGACAATCTACAGGAGTGAGGTGAGCCGCTTGGCCATGTAGTGCAAGGACAACAATCTCCGCCTGAACATAGAGAAGACAAAGGAGATTGTTGTGGACTTCAGGAGAGCGCACACCCAGCATGCTCCACTAACTATCAATGGTGCTGCAGTGGAGAGGGTGAGCAGCACCAAGTTTCTGGGTGTGCACATCTCTGAAGACCTGTCCTGGAGCAACAACACCACATCACTGGCCAAAAAAGCCCAACAGCATCTGTACTTCCTCCGCAAACTGAGGAGAGCAAGAGCCCCGGCCCCCATCATGCACACATTCTACAGAGGCATCATCGAGAACATCCTGACTAGCTGCATCACTGTGTGGTACGGCGCCTGCACCGTGTCCTGCTGCAAGACTCTGCAGTGCATCGTGAGAGCAGCTGAGAGGATCATTGGTGTCTCTCTCCCTTCTCTTATGGAAATCTATAACTCCCACCTCAACTGCAAAGCCATCAGGATTGCAGGTGACCCCACCCACCCATCTCACAGCCTCTTCAGCCTGCTGCCATCGAGGAGGAGACTGCGGAGTCTCCGGGCCAAAACCAGCAGGCTCAAGGAAAGTTTCTTTCACCAGGCGGTCAGGAGGCTCAACTCCCTCCCTGTTCTGCCCCTCCTCCCCCCTCTGCCCCCTGCCACAGATTCTGCCCGCACACCCCCCTGCCCCCCCTCAGCATCTGACATCATGTCACCCTCACAGTCCCCCCAACACACACACATACTCTCAACATTCATTCACACACTGAACTCAGGGACTGCACATTTCACTTTACCTTGCTCATTTGCACTATTCCACACTACCTCACCTTAACAGCTATTAGTTTATTGTTTTTACTGGTTATTTCATGTTTACCTGCTATACCTCAAGTGCCCTTGACTGTTTATTTTATGTCCTTTTGCTCCAACTTATATGTGTGTGTGTGTGTGTGTGTGTGTGTGTGTGTGTGTGTGTGTGTGTGAGTGTTTAGTCTATGTCTATTTCTTATCTAGAGTGTTTATACTGTTTATATTGTTTATTTCAATTATTCTATTTTTTATTTATTGCATTGCCTGTTTGCACCGTGGGTCAGAGAGGACTGAAATTTCATCTGTGCTGTATGTCGAGCATGTAGTCCGGGAGCCATGGGGTCGGACCCGGAATTTTTGGTTAAAGTTTTTTTTTTTTTGCTTTATCTTATAGATTTGAGGTAGCTCTTCAAGATTTAAGAGGGTGCCCGGTGATATCCCTTGGGCAATTTAATATATTAACCCTTTAATGCCCTATATGCCCAAATAATGGAAGAAAATACAAAAAAATAATATCAGTGTAAATACTGATATTAAATGCACCAAGTTGGCTGTATCTGATAGGTATTCACATTTTTCTCTATATTTGTCATTCAAATACATCAAATGTGGATTAATTAACCCTTTCATAACTTTTCCAAATTAGCGATTTTTATACAAGTATTACATAAACTCTACAGTTAATACAAAATAATGATCAATATCTATGTAAGAACTATACAGCATGCAAAAGAACTATATACAGCATGCACACACACACACTAATGACCAATAACTATGTAAAAGAACTATATACAGCATGCATACACTCACACCAATGATCCACTATGTAAACGAACTATATACAGCATGTATACACTCACACCAGTGATCCACTATGTAAAAGAACTACAGCATGCAATAGAACTATATACAGCATGCATACACTCACACCAGTGATCCACTATGTAAAAGAACTACTGTATATACAGCATGAAATAGAAATATATACAGCATGCATATACATTCACACCAGTGATCCACTATGTAAAAGAACTATATACAGCATGCAATAGAACTATATACAGCATGCATATACACTCACACCAGTGATCCACTATGTAAAACTACAGTATGCAATATATCAAGCATGCAAAATGGCATATACAGCATGCGCACACACACACAAGAATAGCAAAAGATACTGATTTTCAATTAACCAAATTGGCTGTACAGTATTCACGCTTTACTGTCATTCAAATTAGTCAAACGTGTAATTGACCCTTTCATAAATTTGCAAAATTAACAATTTTGATACAAGAACTACAGTACATAAAGCATGTACGTGCATGCATGCATGCACACGCACACACATACACATGCACACACACTAATGAGCAATAATTATGTAAAATAATTACATACAGTATGCAAACACACACACAAAACACAAAAACTATTTAAGGAAAGAACTAAGAGTTCAGATGAAAAAAAACCCTCTAAACCCTTTGCCATTGCTTAGTGTCTGTAAAAATATGCTTATGTACTGGATGCCAGCTAGTACAGAGGAGAATGTTAAGTAAACCTTACTCCCCAACGTTTTAAAAGTCGTGCTAGTCAGTGGAAGAGCAGTGTGGTTTGGAGTGGGGGTGAATCGGGGACAATGCCCTGAATTTTACTAGGGAACCAGGAACATTACTATTTCAACAGTCAATATTGTAAAAATAAGCAATCTATTAGCTTAATGTATTAGCTTAAGGAAACCTTACTGCCCAACGTTTTAAAAGTCGTGCTAGTCAGTGGACTGGCTAGTGCACATGACTCTCAGTCCACAAGCAGTGTGGTTTGGAGTGGGGGTGAGGGTAAGGTTAACAGACTTTTGAGATGATAATCGGGGACAATGCCCTGAATTTTACTAGGGAACCAGGGACATTACTATTTCAACAGTCAATATCGTTAAAATAAGCAATCTATTAGCTTAATGTATTAGCTTAAAAAAATCAGTGACTAGCATTTACTAGGTGAGAGTTGGGTGTGCTAGCCAGTGTTGTGAAACTATGGGTCTAGTTCACTGGTGAGCAGTGAGTACATGTCACTGCTCTTTCATGATTACAGTCAAATAGTTTCTCTGCTTAGCTTATGCGCGCTGTGATCTTTTGGGGGCAGTGTGATTGACAGATTTAGCAAGATAGCTACACAAGTTGGCTTGAATTAGCTAATTGTGTCCCTCATATGCCCCTGCAGAAGTAAACACAAGGATGACAATGGAGTGTATGCCTAATAATTTAAGGCTCGCATTAACAACCAAAGTAATAGAGTAATAAAGGGCTTTTTGGTATAAGCCCCGCCCCCAATTGCATGGCCACACCCCCAACCATGGCTGGAACCCCACCCCCAGGCCTTAAACTCATCCTATTATGTTAACAAACACAAAAATAAGTATGATATATAGACTTTGGTGAACATAAAGTGAAGAATGTCAAAATGTCAGAATTTAGGCTATGACTGCAGCACATCCAACAATAAAGGGCCAATATCCAGAATTGCCCAAGGGATATCACCGGGCACCCTCTCTTATCTTAATGAGTAGACCTTGGACAACAACAAACAGCAAAAAAAAAAACTTTAACCGACGAAGCCAGGTTCAGCCAAATTTGGGCCTTTGGCTCCCGGACTAATGTATAGCATATTTGACAATAAAGTTGACTTGACTTGACTTTAGGACTGCAGTTGACTTGCTGACTTTAGGGCTGCAGTTGACTTTCTGACTCTGGGACTACGGTTGTCATGAACAGTTTTGCTCTCGGGTTTCCGTCGGTGGGGGGTTTATAGTATCAACGAAGCTGACTTTATGTTAGGACTGTTAATGTTATAGTCATGTTGTCTGTTGTTGCCCGGATGGGGATGGGTTCCCTTTTGAGTCTGGTTCCTCTCGAGGTTTCTTCCTCATGTCATCTGAGGGAGTTTTTCCTTGCCACTGTCGCCACAGGCTTGCTCATTGGGGATAGATTAGGGATAAAATTAGTTGTTCAAATTCTGTAAAGCTGCTTTGCAACAATGTTTATTGTTAAAAGCGCTATACAAATAAACTTGACTTGACTAGCTAGCATGGCAATAACTCTGAGTATACAAACTGATCAAATGCAAAATAGCTAGCTGTCACAATAGAAACTGATTTGATAAATACAAAGCACCAGGAGAAAAAAATGGATTCTAATGATGTCATGGTTTAGAGTCTCATTCTTACTGTCATATCTGTTAAAATTTAGATTTGTTTCAAACTCAACTCCTTGAAGCTGTCTAATGCTAAAAAAATTTCTGAAAAGCACGAAGTAAAGGTGAAAGAAAACTCAAGTCAAAGACAGATACTTAAAACTAATTCAAAATAAAGGATAATGTACCACAATACACTCTAGCCCTTTTTACATAGATACTCCATAATATTAACGTCAAAAAGGTACCTCAATATTCTGGCTTTAGTGATTTACACTGAACTAAATAAAGGCGGCATAAAGCCACGCCAGTGTGTTTTTACATTGTGAGCCGGCGTTCCACAACCAGAGATGTGACGTGGCACAAGGTAGCGTTGGCGTCTTACGTATCTATGTGTCAGAAATATGAATACACCAAGCATACGGCACTACTTAAAAAAAAAGGCAGAAGAATTCCACCTTGAATTCTTACAGCGTTTTTATTCTGCTTCATGGACGTATAAAACGTCACATCTCTGGTTTGGAATGCTGGCTCGCAATGTAAAAACACACACTGGTTCAGCTTCATGCCGGCTTTATATGTTTCAGTATAAATCACTAAAGCAGGAACACTGAGTTACCTTCTTTATGCTAATATTACCGAATATCTGTGTAAAATGGGCTTTAGAGTTAACAAACCCAAGGTAACAGTGGCAAGGGGAAAAGTCCCCCCTACTCGTCATGGAGAGACTACATGAAGAAGAAACCTTGAGAGGAACCAGACTCAGAAGGAAACCCATCCTTTTCTAACTGACACCATGATAGTGAGATTATGATCATTCGGTGAACAGAGAAAAAAAAATTAAGGTACTATTTAGTCATGTAACAATTCACCTCATAGTGTGCAAATTCAGACATGCCCATGTTTGGATGCTAGTATGGAAGTCAAGATTAAGAAATAATAATTTATCTTGCACTTACTATTTCAGGCGGCACGGTGGTGTAGTGGTTAGCGCTGTCGCCTCACAGCAAGAAGGTCCGGGTTCGAGCCCCGTGGCCGGCGAGGGCCTTTCTGTGCGGAGTTTGCATGTTCTCCCCGTGTCTGCATGGGTTTCCTCCGGGTGCTCCGGTTTCCCCCACAGTCCAAAGACATGCAGGTTAGGTTAACTGGTGGCTCTAAATTGACCGTAGGTGTGAATGTGAGTGTGAATGGTTGTCTGTGTCTATGTGTCAGCCCTGTGATGACCTGGCGACTTGTCCAGGGTGTACCCCGCCTTTCGCCCGTAGTCAGCTGGGATAGGCTCCAGCTTGCCTGTGACCCTGTAGAACAGGATAAAGCGGCTAGAGATAATGAGATGAGATGAGATGAGATGAGATGAGGCTTACTGTTTCTTCCTTTGTTGCTTGAGTGTCACATTCCTGTACCAAGTTGTCATTGAGGATTGAATAGCTCTAGTTTGAAATGTGACTTCCCATAGCCTACTTGCTCGTCTTGAATTCCCATGAGTCGAACATATACACAGGTAATTTGGAACTGTGAGCTGTTCCATAGTTACAATGCTAACCAATATGGCTTAGTGTCACCTTTCCAGCCACTATGTGAATACAACTTTCAAAAGGTTTACTTCACCTTCTTTTATTTCCACCTCAGAATCAATCATTTTGGTGATGGTGTTATAAGAGCATGTTGATATGAAGCAATCAGTTCTGTAGGGTTATGAAAGACATACACACCATGTGTTCCTTCACACTGCAAACGAGGAATCAATTGAAACAGGGTGCCTCCAGCGCAGGGTTGACGTGATCTGGCCTCTCTAGAAGTGGTGACAGATCCAGACAGCAGACAGTGTCGATCAATGCACTTGGAATGAAGTTCGGATTGAGACGCTCCCATGAGGCTAGACTAGAGGCAGTTGGGGGAGGAAAGTTGGGGGATGTCTCTGTACTGTCTGATAGGTGTGTGACAGTGCAGGTGTCACTGGCATGTCTGGCCTATATGCTCCCCATGTCAATAAGCCATGCAGGAGTAGGGAGAGCTGGAGATGGAGGACCATGTGAAGGGTCGGAGATGGAATGCTCCTACAATCGACACCCAAAAGATACATTGCCACCAACAGTTACTTATTACAGAGCCCTGGCTATTAAATCACTCTCCTTTCAGTTAAGAATCTCATAAAGATATTCTAAACACTTTAACTTATTCATGGCAGTAACACAAACACTTGTCTTGCTAACAAATAACAACCGTAGCTTTGATCAATACAAATAATTAACACAAATGGATTTTTCTAAATAACTACTGCAATAAGTAGCTAATTGAAACACACACACACACACACACACACACACACACACACGCACACACACACGAGTGGTGTTCATAGGCACCAGTCAAATAAGATCCAAACTGTCTGACACTCACACAAGTTTGGTTTAATCATACTGATAGATGAAGTTATTCAAAACTGTCACTCTGACCTAATTAATTGTCTTTTAATACATCCTTTAATCAAAATCTATTTAAATCTGTCATATAATTATGACTATGGCCCAAACTGCTTTAACCAAAATGGACCTTTTTCAAACATTAACACTTCATCTTATCACACATGCTAACAGATTGCATATCAGTCATTAGATTTGTTAATCTAATGCACGAGAGGACAGAGGGGAAGAGTATGGCGTGCCAAAATGAGTCGACATATCTGTCGCAGAGCATTCTACACAACTGACACTGAATTTCTCATCTCACAGTACTCTCGAAAAACAATACCACTTAATCAAAAAAAAATTACGCAGAACTGAATGCACTACATTTCACACTCATATCTGGTACAGGCTTAAATATTTTGTTTTGCATTTATGTGCATAAGTGTTCTTTAAACAGTCGATGCATCTGCAAAGCTAAACATATACAGTATAAAACTGTGTGTGTGAGGGTGTATAAGGGGCATATGATCCTCGGCTCCTGTCTCATCAGTTCTCCCTGCAATGCAGACATCCTGTCTAGAATGCAGCATGTCAGACTCAGAAGGGGTGAATGTCTCCTCATGACCTTTCCAACACCTTATGACCTCCCCAACAAAAGTCACTTTTCTCAAAGTGTGCACGCAGACTGGCACGTGGGGAAATTCTGATCTTAACATTCACCCAGGCAACTTCAGCCTCTCAGTGATTCGGCACTTCTTCCCGTAACCCCATGCTGGAGCTCACAGTTATCATCTTCCATTTCACAGTCTTGCCAAACAATCTTTAGCTCCTTCCATGAAATGTTGTATCTGACATAATTAGAACTGGACAAAACAGGTTAAGGAAATACTGTAGATAACAATAAATGGCACATTGCCTAAGACTATATATAGTATACATGTAAAAAAAAAAAACCACAAATGAAATTAAAAAAAAAAAAAACTGTTTAAACCCATTTTACCAAATAATGTTTCTTGTATTTATTTATTTATTTACTTACTTACTAGTTTGGTAGTAATTCTGCAGATGTGACATTCCTAATTTTGTCATGAAACTACTGAAATATTTAATAGCGATATTTTTCAAAAACAAATAATGTTTTAATTATTATTGACCGCTAAGAGGTCATGGAGTACATCCATTTTATGAGGCATGGTAATCAGCATGTAACATTGACTTCTAAAAGAAAGGAATACAAGAAACCCAACACCATGCTGAACTCTGTGAACATATTAGAGCATTAAATGTAACCTTAAAATCTCGTATCCTCCTCCACTTGCTCTTCACACCTCTCATGTCCATCACCCTTATGTCTCTGGCACAGACTAATGCCTTGAGAAATCTTCAAGAGAACCTCACTGATTTTGCTTTGATGGATAGATGGGAATATAGCTATCACTAGTGACATCCTGAGCATCCTGACGTCAAATATACTACATGGTGAGAGTCGTGATGCCAAGTACACCAAGCTATGGCATATTCCCTGATCAGGAAATAGAGGATGTAAGGGAGAGACATTAGGGAAAGCTCTTCTGGTTGGAGGTGCATGGGATGTGCTAATTGTCTGCTTTGGTTAGCACAGTAAGCTGCAGTATCATGGGGACAGTGTTTAGGCAGGTGGGGGCTTCTAGTGTCACTGCAGACGTAAATCTGCCACCTTTGGCTCCATATGCATGGCCACCTCATAGGTCGGTCAAAAACTATTGCTAGTGCTTGACGTCCTGCTTGTGCCTTTTGTGCTCATTCACAACTGAGGTTTCAGTTGGTTCTTTCTTATAAACCTGCTTGAAATGAGAGCTTTAACTCCGCTAGGTTTCTGGAAGGTTCCATCATGCTTATATAGAGGTCATTATTTGCTTAATCCAGCTCTAGGGCCAGCTGAACACTTTCTGTTTTCTGTGACCCTCCCAAATTGTAAACTAAGTTTATTCTGTCAATGTACTGCAAGTTATTCTCACTTTTGCTGCTGGGGATTGAGAAAAGTTAGAGGTGGAAATACCCTGCGGTGCGAGCGACCTTAGATTATGCAGTCAATAAACCCCCACACTCAGTGCAAGCTGTAAAACCCATTTACACACTTCCTGGGCTCACTAATGCCTAACTCTACATATTAACATCCAATAACAGGCACTTAAACAGGCTCGTTCCTGTCCATTCCAATGCTGATATGTTTTAGGACGTGTTGGTCAGTGAGGTTAGAACACCTTTATGGCTAGGCTTTTATGGTTGCACATGACAAAATATTGGCACTGTCTGCGTAGACTGCTCTGGGTGCTCACTGCAAAACACAATAGGTGCTTTCTGCTTACTCTCTGAGCATTGAGGTGAGGTGTTTGTTCATTTTTAAGTGTGTGTGTGTCTACACGCATATACACGCAGCTGGTTGCAAGGTGTTTGTAAGGCAGCTGTGAGGACCTAGCTAGAGTAAATAAGGCCAGCATGGGGCACCTCACCTCCTCTGTCTTACCTTTCTTGTCCTGTATTAACAAAGCAAGACAAGCAGATGGTTGCACATCTGGAAGAGCTCTGCTAAGAACCTTAATAGACTTGCAGCAAGCCTGTTTGTCCTCTTCAAGAAGCCCCACCATTACTTTGGTCCACATCCATGCAAAGCACACTGCTGAAAGAGAAAGGGGAACAAAGAGCTAAATATTTGCTAGTTGTGTTCAATCAGAGAGTGTGTACAGAACATACAGTATGAGATAGCTGATAACTGTCCATTCTTGAGGAAAATCAACAATAAAATCCTAGACTAGCCACTGATAAAGACATTAATACTGAAAAAATAAGATACTTCATGGGGCCGTGAACTTGAAGTGTAAGCTGTATTGGTTTTTACTATTACAGTACTTATAATAATACTGATACGTAAGCTCAAGTAGGAGAGCTCTCCAAAGCCTATCCCAGTAATACAATAGATTTACAAATTTAAAGAGATAGGGTTTGTCTATAACATGTAGTTCAGTGTATATACTCTATACTGTAATGGATACTGCATTATTTCTATTCTATCTATTGTATTAATATAGATTAATATAATTTTGACTTAATATTTGTCTCTCCCTAAGCTTTGTATACTTTGTAAAATACTCATATATATATATATATATATATATATATATATATATATATACATATATATATATATATATATATACAACCCTGATTCCAAAAAAGTTGGGACAAAGTACAAATTGTAAATAAAAATGGAATGCAATAATTTACAAATCTCAAAAACTGATATTGTATTCACAATAGAACATAGAGAACATATCAAATGTCAAAAGTGAGACATTTTGAAATTTCATGCCAGTAACACATCTCAAAAAAGTGGGGACAGGGACAATAAGAGGCTGGAAAAGTTAAAGGTACAAAAAAGGAACAGCTGGAGGACCAAATTGCAACTCATTAGGTCAATTGGCAATAGGTCATTAACATGACTGGGTATAAAAAGAGCATCTTGGAGTGGCAGCGGCTCTCAGAAGTAAAGATGGGAAAAGGATCACCAATCCCCCTAATTCTGCGCCGACAAATAGTGGAGCAATATCAGAAAGGAGTTCGACAGTGTAAAATTGTAAAGAGTTTAAACATATCATCATCTACAGTGCATAATATCATCAAAAGATTCAGAGAATCTGGAAGAATCTCTGTGCGTAAGGGTCAAGGCCGGAAAACCATACTGGGTGCCCGTGATCTTCGGGCCCTTAGACGGCACTGCATCACATACAGGCATGCTTCTGTATTGGAAATCACAAAATGGGCCCAGGAATATTTCCAGAGAACATTATCTGTGAACACAATTCACCGTTCCATCCGCCGTTGCCAGCTAAAACTCTATAGTTCAAAGAAGAAGCCGTATCTAAACATGATCCAGAAGCACAGATGTCTTCTCAGGGCCAAGGCTCATTTAAAATGGACTGTGGCAAAGTGGAAAACTGTTCTGTGGTCAGACGAATCAAAATTTGAAATTCTTTATGGAAATCAGGGACACCGTGTCATTCGGACTAAAGAGGAGAAGGACGACCCAAGTTGTTATCAGCGCTCAGTTCAGAAGCCTGCATCTCTGATGGTATGGGGTTGCATTAGTGCATGTGGCATGGGCAGCTTACACATCTGGAAAGACACCATCAATGCTGAAAGGTATATCCAGGTTCTAGAGCAACATATGCTCCCATCCAGATGACGTCTCTTTCAGGGAAGACCTTGCATTTTCCAACATGACAATGCCAAATCACATACTGCATCAATTACAGCATCATGGCTGAGTAGAAGAAGGGTCCGGGTACTGAACTGGCCAGCCTGCAGTCCAGATCTTTCACCCATAGAAAACATTTGGCGCATCATAAAACGGAAGATACGACAAAAAAGACCTAAGACAGTTGAGCAACTAGAATCCTACATTAGACAAGAATGGGTTAACATTCCTATCCCTAAACTTGAGCAACTTGTCTCCTCAGTCCCCAGACGTTTACAGACTGTTGTAAAGAGAAAAGGGGATGTCTCACAGTGGTAAACATGGCCTTGTCCCAACTTTTTTGAGATGTGTTGTTGTCATGAAATTTAAAATCACCTAATTTTTCTCTCTAAATGATACATTTTCTCAGTCTAAACATTTGATATGTCCTCTATGTTATATTCTGAATAAAATATGTAATTTTGAAACTTCCACAGCATTGCATTCCGTTTTTATTTACAATTTGTACTTTGTCCCAACTTTTTTGGAATCGAGGTTAGGGTTTATATATATATATATATATATATATATATATATATATATATATATATATATATATGAGTGATTCCACGCTTATGGGTACTGAAATGGGGACATGAACTTATTTTTAAAAATTCACCTAAAACCATTTCTTTTTTTTACCATCAGGTCACAAAACATGTAATCTTTAATGAATGATATGTTAAAAGATAACTTTAATTTTCTGAGATCTAATAAAAACATATTTATATGCCAAAGTCAGAACGTAACAGAAGTGTTGTGGACATATATATTCTCAATTTTAACAATGTAGAATTACTTTTTGAAACATAGGAAGGTGATGTTTTAGCAAATATAATTAATAAACATGTGTAGTAGAATAAACATACACATTCTTTCAATAAGATTAACATGGTATATAGCTAGATTGTAATTAATTTGTAACAGACGCGAGATGGACAATCGTAACAGAAGTAATGTAACAGACATCATTTTGGAACTCATAGGCTTGACTTTGGCATATAAATATGTTTTTATTACATCTCAGAAAATTAAAGTTATCTTTTAACATATCATTCATTAAAGATTACATGTTTTGTGACCTGATGGTAAAAAAAGAAATGGCTTTAGGTGAATAAGTTCATGTCCCCTTTTCAGTACCCCTAAGCGTGGAATCACTCATATATATATATATATATATAATCTCATCTCATTATCTCTAGCCGCTTTATCCTTCTACAGGGTCGCAGGCAAGCCGGAGCCTATCCCAGCTGACTACGGGCGAAAGGCGGGGTACACCCTGGACAAGTCGCCAGGTCATCACAGGGCTGACACATAGACACAGACAACCATTCACACTCACACCTACGGTCAATTTAGAGTCACCAGTTAACCTAACCTGCATGTCTTTGGACTGTGGGGGAAACCGGAGCACCCGGAGGAAACCCACGCGGACACGGGGAGAACATGCAAACTCCACACAGAAAGGCCCCTCGCCACCCAGTATATATATATATATATATATATATATATATATATATATATATATATATATATATATATATATATATATACTGGGTGCAATTTGCTGGGGGGGATGGTGGGGATCATCCCCCCCTCTGGTTTTTATCTCTGCTGAAAAAAAATCCTCGGGGACAACCCCGTAAATAAAACAAACAAACCAAAAAAAAAGTTGACACGACAGGCATGTTGTGACACAGTTTTCTATGGTCTACATTGCACTCACTTTCAAAATGACCTGAAGTGGCAGCTTTGATGTTCACGAACGTCCCCAGCAAATAGATACATTGTAGATAATAACAATATCTTTGCGTTCTGTGCAGGGATGCAAACAGCGCGCCTTTTGGCGGATGCCGCCTTTTTTACGGCCGATTTTTTTTTTTAGGGGGGGCATTGGAGTGTCTGATTATAATTTCAAAGTAAATTCTGTATTAAAATTACTAAATAAGCAAATCCGTTACAGTCCATGAAACAGGAAGTATAAGGATGAGAAAAAAACAGTTTAAATCGGAAAGCTGCGCACAATGTGAACTGCGCCATCAGAGCGAACTGTTCATTTAGTATTCATGTATTTTAGTGATTTTCGAGTCACTGTCCATTTAATCCGGAGGGAGAGAAACATCACAGCAACGCGACAAGCAATGCGAACTTTGTTGTGTTAGTGTTCGTGTATTTAGTCAGAGAGATAGGAAGATGAATTTACTATCTCTGGTTTAGTGTTCGTTTTCATTTAGTGTTATTCATTTGATATCATCGGATGTTATTGAGCTGTTAGCCTACTGTTACCTTAATTTTGTGACGTTTCATGATCAAAAAAAAAAAAACATCCCCCCTTCTGTTTTTTTGACAAATCGCACCCTGTATATATATATATATATATATATATATATATATATATATATATATATATATATATATATATATATATATATATATATATATCAGTGGCGGCTGGTAGTCTTTCAAACAGGGGAGGCTGATCAGTTACAATATTTCCAGATTTTAAAAGAAAAAAGAAAAAACACATCAATTTTGCCCATACTCTTGCCTCTGATCTGGCTGATTGTTAGCAGGGTCACAAACTGTGAAATAACAGGTTCTTTTGGCCCATTAGCCTACTGTCCAATATACATGATGGTGGTGTTGGGGGGTATGTTTTAACATTTTATATTTTAAAATTGTGGCATGTTGTTTAAAAATTGATCATTACTGAAAGCAGCTCTTTGTCAGGAACCTCAGCAGTAACAGCAGAGTGTTCTGGAATCGGCACAAGCACTGACCTTGGGGAGCCAAACATAGAGCTGGGTGCCACACATTTCATTCAATGACACTTTCCCTATATTTTACTTATTTTGACTGAGAAATGTTTTATTGACAATTTTGATAACCCTTCACTTTTAATCCAGGTCTGTAGTGTGAAATGTTCTCGGCTGTGTTTTTGTTTAAAAATGTTTTCCAAATTGTAGCTGTGTTTAATTCATATCCAGAGAAATATATATTCCAATATAATATACTCAGCATAAACATTTTAAATAGATTCTATATTTTTGGTCCATCCATGACATATTACTAAAGTAGCCTATTTACTGTTGTTGATGTGGGTCACTTGCTGTTAGCCAATTCACTTTCTCGTACCAGGAGAGCTGAAAGGAACGAGTATTATTCCCTACCTTTTTCACCAAGTCAATTTGAGGCGTTGCTCTACCCTGCTCTTTAATTTTAATTTTTTCCTCGAAAGGAAGACTGGCAAATGGCTTCGCCAAAATTAAATCAGCAATGCTTGGCATCCGTGCGCAGCTTTCTTGCTAGCTGACTAGCCCCCTCAAGTTCAAGTTCAGTCACTCAAATAAACGAAATTTCTGGAACTAAGATAGCAAACTTGACAACACACTTTATTTACAATGAAAATATATACAAACTAAAAAAGCTGGTAGAAACTGTATGTAATGAATGAAATCGAAATGTAAGCTGATCTCTTACAATACACCACACCACTTGCGAATCCGCATGGGACTGAACTGAAATTCACCGCTGCCTGTCTATTGACCCTTCCCACTCACGTGACCTTCGTAAACGCGACCGCCATTTTGGACATGAAGAAATAACGGTTTATGGCACAGACCCTTTCGGTTCTCACTCATCTAGCTGTTACAATGACTGCTTAGACTGCAACAATAATACCTAACACACATTTAAGTATCCGTCGTAAAGACGTGAAACTCATCGAGTGATGAGTGTGTTCATTGATAAGCTAACACAATCTAAAAGTAGACATACCATCACACTGCCCTGGCGCTGTGTACAGTTTACCTTCTATGGTTTGTGCACTCACTATTTGCCATTACTTTCTCCAACCCAGTGTTCGAACTATGCCAATATTTTTTTGGGGGGTCCCTTTTTTTCCCTTGGGGGGGGTGCTTGCGCTTGTCTCAGAGCGCGGATCTCCAAACACATGAGAAGCCTATCTTACGCACATATCACGCAGACTCCACACCTCCACACACGCATTGCGTCTGAAATCATAACTCATCAGGGGAAATCGTGTCCACATTGGCATGTTCAAAAAACAACCTCGCGTCAACAATGATACCACACGCAAGAAAAAAAAACAGTCAGGCTACTCAACACATCTGATCCACAGCAGCACCAAAGCATCACTGGAAATCATGTCAACAACCAATCTTCCATTTCAACACGCGTCAACAAACAAATGTCACCACAAACATGAACGAATCGGTCAGGCTACCGATTCCAAACCCACAGCAGATGAATAATTAAATGCATCTTACCTTAAAGCAGAATCGACCACAAAGGAAGTGTGTTGGCACTGTTGGCACACTTCCTTTCTACTAGTTTGTGTCCCCAACCTGGCAGCAGCAGTCGTTGTCATATCGGTTTATTTTATCTTTGATGTAAACACAACACTTCGGATATGCAAATGCTTCCCATTACACATGATTGCTATGTCAATAAACATCATTTTACCAATATTTTAGAGACCATCCATCTTCTCCGTCGGTCAGCATCTGTTGGGATCCGATAAAATGATAAATCTTGCCTTGTGTGTTGATGGTTACTACATCCAGGTGCACAACAATATAATGGCATGATGGAAGTCTTGCTGAAAGTAAAAACTTTCTTTGATGGCTATATTCCTTTCGATGCTTCGCCGTCGTTCCTCATTGTTGGCTGTGGTAGACTACTACCACATGTCCAAAATTGCAGCCGCATTTGTCGTGACGTCACGTGGGATGGGTCAATATTTGAAACGAGCTGTCAATCAAAGAAAATATCCGGCCGCTTTCACCAATCACCAGTCTCCTCGCGGAAACTGCCATGTCCCTCCCACTGTGAGGCTCGGAGTCTGTGGGCGGGCGTTTTCGCAGTGTTTGCCAATAATCGTCTTGCATTTTGATATTGAAAAGCGCATAGCTCCCAAATGCCATTGAAGTCCACTGAGGCTGGGAATCCGTGAGACTCCGTGGGCGGGCGTTTTCGCAGTATTTGTCCAATAATCGTCTTGCATTTTGATATTGAAAGCGCATAGCTCCCAAATGCCATTGAAGTCCACTGAGGCTGGGCTGCATCGCGTTGTCACGAGGGGGAAAAACTCACGCGCACATTAGGCGAACTGGAGAAAGTTATAACGGAATGATTTCACACTGTAGTTGGGTTGAGCACATATATTTCTATGATTCTGGATCTGAAATAGCAATGTTATAAGGTCAGCTATAACATAAGCCTAGCGCAATTCATCCTACACGATGTTCGTCATTTTTAGAGGAGGCTGAGCCTCCCTCGTTGTCTTAGAGCAATCGCCCGTGATTATATATATATATATATATATATATATATATATATATATATATATATATATATGTCTCACACACACACACACACACACACTCCAATCAGCCATAACACATAACATTAAAACCACCAACAGGTGAAGTGAATAACATTGATTATCTCATTACAATGGCACCTATCAAGGGGTGAGGGGTGGGATATATTAGGCAGCAAGAGAACAGTCAGTTCTTGAAGTTCATGTGTTGGAAGCAGGAAAAATGGGCAAGTGTAAGGATCTGACCAACTTTGACAAGGGCCAAATTGTGATGGCTAGATGACCGAATCATACCATAAGTGGTCCAAGGAAGGACAACTGGTGAACCAGTTACAGGATCATGGGTGTTGAAGGCTCATTGATTCACATGAGACATGAAGGTTAATCCATATGATCCAATCCCACAGAAGAGCTACTGTAGCACAAACTGCTGAAAAAGTGAATGCTGACACCTTTCTGTTTTAGCCAGCATTAACTTTTTCAGCAGTTTGTGCTACAGTAGCTTTTCTGTGATATTGAACCGGATGTGGGTGGTAGAAAAGGGCAACTGGACTTGCTTGAAGATTCTTGAAAACGTTTCACCTCTCGTCCGAAAGGCTTCCTCAGTTCTGTCTGACTAATAGGGAGTATCAGATATTTATCCTCTCCTGGATCAGAAACATGATGCCTCAACGACACCTTAGATGAGCTTGTCATCAGAATTCTGATTCTGATCCAGGAGAGGATAAATATCTGATACTCCCTATTAGTCAGACAGACCTGAGGAAGCCTTTCGGATGAGAGGTGAAACGTTTTCAAGAATCTTCAAGCAAGTCCAGTTGCCCTTTTCTACCACCCACAGTTTACTATGACCTGGATGATTGAGAATCTTCACAGACATTGGACCGGATGTCCTTCCTTGGCCCACTTTTGGTTGGTACTAATCACTGCATACTAGGAACCCCCCAAAAGATGTGCCATTTTGGAGACACTCAGACCCAGTCATCTAGCCATCACAATTTGGCCCTTGTCAAAGTTGCTCAGATCCTTATACTTGCCCATTTTTCCTGCTTCCAACACATCAACTTCGAAAACTGACTGTTCTCTTGCTGCCTAATTTATCCCACCCCTTGATAGGTGCCATTGTAATGAGATAATCAATGTTATTCTCTTCACCAGTCGGTGGTCATAATGTTATGGCTGATCAGTATATATACTGTATATATATATCTGTCTTTTGACTATTTTCTACATTGTAGAACAATATGAAGACATCAAAACTACGAAATAACATCTGGAACACATATGGAATTATGTGGTAAACAGACAAAATGCCAAAAAAACAAAATAAAATATGTTTCATATTTTAGATTCTTCAAACTAACCAGCGTTTCCCTTGATGATGCTTTACACACTATTGGCATTATCTTAACCAGCTTCATGAGGTCATCACCTGGAATGCTTTTCGATTAACAGCTGTGCCTCGTCAAAAGTTAATTAATGCAATTTCTTGCCTTCTTCATGTGTTTGAGATCAAACAGTAAATAATAAAAATACAGTAAATAACCCTATTCCACAACTGTAGTAATCCATATTATGTCAAGAACCGCTCAACTAAGTAAAGAGAAACGACATCCATCATTACTGTAAGACATGAAGTGACTTTTAATGAATAAAAATAAAGAAAAACCACTGAATGAGAAGGTGTGTCTAAAGTTTTGACTAGTGTTGTATATATACTGTATATATGGACTTGATTTGCCTGAAGTTAGTAGCAGTGGTTAAAAAAAGTAATGGCATCCATGGCACTATTGTCTACACGCAAAAATTGTTTACTGTAAACATAAATGTAATAATAATGTAATTATTGTTATTGGTTATCACTGAATTTTGCTGCTGCCCGTTATTAATTCAATTCTACTGTGATTAGAGAATTAGAGAGTCACAGCTTAGACACTGATATTTTTATGTAATTGTTGCCTTTCTAAAGGTTAGAAGGGTAGAAAGCAATCAGCTTGTTATCTCGCAGAAGAGAAGAAAATGAGAACATTTTGAGTGTGAACAGGGAGGCTGGAGTCTCTAATGGATGGGTGGAAAAAAAGTAAAGTGTGCCTCCCGGTTGGAAATCCACTTGCTGTTGACATTAAAATGTAAACCACAAAGGTCTCTATGGTGGTCAGTGAAAAAAAGCTCTTAATGTGATGCGATCTCTGTAGAGCTAATCTCTAACCATAATCAAAGTGTGGGGTGGGGAGGAGAGGAGAGGAGAGGAGAGGAGAGGAGAGGAGAGGAGAGGAGAGGAGAGGAGAGGAGAGGAGAGGAGAGGAGAGGAGAGGGGGGAAAAGACTAAGAGCTTTGAACAAGAAGCACCAAATGGTGTGTGCAATTAATCTCAGATTCTCCAACACAAAAAAGCAATTTGTATGTTAAAGAATGGGAGTAGTGGGCCACCAGTACTAGTGAGACTCGAGGGATGACCCCCAGGTACCCTCAGCACCAATCTGTTCCCTGCCTTTAATAAGGCACCATGTGCTGGATGAACACTAAGAAGCGTCTGTCTCAGTTGGGGAGGTAGAGGAACCTCTCTCTCTCCCTCTCTCTCTCTCGCTTTTGTCATCCACTATCTTCTTTCTCCTTATACAAGCTCTGACTGCTGTCACCTATTGCGCTCTCATGGTGTGTGTAGAGACAGATGGCCACAAGCAGCCCTCCACCTTCTCCCTCACTCTTAACACACATTACAGAGGCCCGCAAATTTAAACAAACAAATTGGGATTACAGCTTTAAATGAGGGAATTAAACAAAGGGAAATAATTTTACACTGCTTTGAAGCATTTCAAAACACAAAAGTCTATTCCTATTTGCTGATGATGAGACAAAATTCTTGCAAATTATCAGTGTGACTTTACTAACAGGATTCCAGGAACTGCATCATAAATACATCTACTGTACTACGCAATGAAAAACTCTCCCACATCACTTCATCAGAGTAAGTTTTCTTTTTTGTGTCTGTATGAATAATGATGAATCTGAATTTTAAAAAAAGATCAATGTGATTGCACCTCACCATAAATACCCATACGCTTCTCTTTTAATTGAAGCATTACCCAATGGAGTCCAATACAGTTAAGAGAAAGGACAAATGCCTTGATGTATGAGCCAGCGTTCTCAGTGCTTTGAGTACCCCTGCAGCGCTAACTTTAATTAGCTTTGAAAATGGCTTGACCTGATCATGTTTTTGTTCATTTTCTGGCATGTTTTGATCGATTCCTTTCCAGGCCAAGAGGACAAAGGTGACTTTTCTCTTTGTCAGTCGTACGCCTACTCCATGATGTTTTAGCAAAGCAGTCCTGAGCGAATATAGCTTTAACTGAAACTAAACCCGTGTACGTGTCATAGTGATTAAGAAGTGATCTCTCACCATGAGAAAGTTTGCAGCCAGCCCTCGCCCAAGCATAAATATAACACCCAAGGCAGACGACAGCACTTTTACACAATGGCCTCCACAGTAGTAGATTAGCAATCATCAATGTCACAATCGATGCTTTTACATTCATCAACCTGTTGTAATAGCAGAAGTTAATTGGCATGTAGTGACATTATACAGAACCCACTGAATATGCTGTGTGCCAGTGCCAAAGCTTTCTCTGAGTTTGCTGTAATTAGGCTATAAACAGGACGGCAACACCATCTGACATCTTATACTGACTGGCTTTCCAAGACATGTGTCTGAAAGGTCTTTCTGAACTTCTGGCATTTGGGTGGAAATCTGCATGAGAGTGCAAGTAAGAGGAACCATGCGTGATTTGGATCAGATTCACACAAGTGGTCTTCTGTAACTGGTGTATATTTGTAGCAACAACATTTCACTCATCTCATCCTCAAGGGCTCAGAAGGGCAAAGCTCTGCCTGTGCTGTCAGACTTAAGCTTGATTTTGATGCGATCAATGAGACATAGGGAGAGATGAGACTAGAGAAAACAACACACACACACACTGCAGGAAAAGAAGAAAGGTGTTCTGTTTCAGGATCAGCCGGCATTAGAGAGAAAAGGTTGTGAAAATAACACCCAAGCACAAGCTGTTCAGAAGTCGTGCGTGAAATTGGGAACAGAGGGATTAATGGGACTGTAAAAAGAACGTTTAAGTCTCTCTCTCTCTCTCTCTCTCTCTCTCTCTCTGTGCTCTTTATTCACAAGTTACAACATTTGGGGGAAATAACAAGCGGAGAGCGAAAGGTGTGGAAATCCCTCCTCATCCCCACCCCAAGTAGATAAATACAATACAATAACAGAAATGATGAGATAATCAGTCAAGGGATTGCTATAGAAATCAAACATCTGCTTGTGTGTTTGTGGATGTAGAGCTCAGACTGCTCTGTACTTTTCTGCTTGCCACGTGAGTGTTTTGAACCCATGTATCCATCCTTAAAGAAACAGCTTACATCTATGTAGCATCAGAAGTGCATGGGCATAAGATTTCAAGTTCAAAGTGTTTATTGTCATACGTATGCACAGTAAGGACATGTCCTCTTGCACAATGAAATTCTTAGTTTGCTGTCCACCATGAATGCCAATTACAAATAAATAAATAGGAGGAAGAAATAATACAAAGTAAAGGCAATATACTGCAAAATAACAGCAAAAAAGGTGTTCTGTTCATAAAGAAATGTGTACAGATGCAGTAGTTCAGGGTGTGTAGTAATCCTGTGTTCATTCACAACACAAACATACAGTGTACGCAAATTCACACAATTCATAAATCTCTCTCTCTCTCACACACACACACACACACACACGTACAAAAAGTTCTAGGCCCTGTGCAGTCCCTGTGGGCCTCTTTCCATCTCTTTTCGTCCCCTAAGAGCCACCAACACCTCGAGCTTCCGGATTGTCCACTATTTCCCCCACTATGATGCCCCTACACACACACACACACACACACACACACACACACACACACACACTTAAGACTGACAGCAGGGGTTCACCTGTCTGGGCTGAGCTACAACAAGACTCTCTGGTTTCGGAGCACAGCGTGCTTCTAAGGCTGGCGGTAAACAGTGTGGGATTAGTCAATCTTCATTCGCGCCTTCTTGTCTTTCCATTGGGGCGACAGTACAGAAATGTGCGCCTTGTGTTTGGTCATTCTGGGCTGTTGCCAATTTCTGTTTGCACTTCTAGAAGTCGAGAAAGAGAGAGACGATAAGGCTTTATGTTTGCATGGGATTAAATCAGTGTGTATGATTTGCTGTGTCTTACTCACATTCTCACATTCACCCTTTTTCAACATACTTTCTGACCTTACTATTATAGGATTCTATCTGCCGTTCATTTTTTTCTTCTCACCTACATAGAACCTTACGATAGTGACATATCTTAAGATAATATTGCATATTTCTCGACCAGGGTTCTAGAGAATAGCTCTCTTATTAGACCAAAAGGAAATGAAGTTAAGAAAGACAGATTGGTATTGCGAGGCCTTCTAACAGGTCCTGATTAAAGCCACTCTGTGAATGATTACAGGTTTGTGTAATGGATGACTGGGTGTGAAGTGAGATTGTAATGCACCTCAGCCGCAGTTTTTCAAGCCGAGGTGAAAGAAAGGAAAAGAATCCAGCGTGTGTAGTAAGAGCTTTAACGCACTGCTGATCCGCACTGCTGCCTCTCCCACCAGCGCTGGATGGGAACAGCGCACAATTTCCTCCTGTGGATTCCTTCTTCAAGATTACAATCTCCTGCTTCATTCAGTTAGAACATCTGCATGAGTATACAAGCAGTCACGCATCAGGAGGAGGAGGGAAAAGTGCTTTGTAACCGAACACAAACTCTTTAGGTGTCTGAGAAAGACAACATGCTGCCTTCTGCTAGTTTACCTGGATTTATTTGACAGTATAATATGATTGGCACATGGAAAACAAAATGTTAAATCTCATCACCTGTTGAAAAATAAGTGACATGAATGCTGGATACCGTAATAGTAATCCCAGCACAAACTCAGACATCCAAATTTCCATTTCAACACCAATCCACTTTGTGCCAGAAGGCAATCACACAATCATGTCTCTGTTGTAGCAAGCAGCAGTGAAGATCATGAACTTTTCCCCTTCGACGCTTTTTAGTGGTCGTTCTGCTTTTCTACTTGACTGTGCCTCAGACAGCAGCATTTAGACTTAATGTCTTTCCACACTAACTAACCGAAAACCTGCTGGATAAGAACAAGAGCAAGAACAAGAACAACAACTTTATTTATCACACGTACACTTAAGCACAGTGAAATTCCTCTCTGCATTTCACCCATCTGAAGCAGAGCATTTTTTAAGGATTTTCCACTAGGAGACTAACTGGTCTGGGCAATACAATCACAGGCCCCAGAGTCCATGCGGCTGCACCGCTGCGGCATATTCTGTGATGCAAATTGCCTCATTACGAATCCTCGTTTCAGCCAGCATAATATCAACATAGTTAATGCAGTGCCAAGTTTTCCTTGTTAAATGTATACTTACATGGTACTTGGTTAATTCATTGCAACTGATTGAACCAAATGATAAGACATAACTTGGTTTAAAATCTGGTCTCCCAGTGAGGCTGGTTTGGCATTGACTAGGAGACCAAATCTGGCCACTGGGAGACCATTTGGTCTCCCGGTAACTATGTTAAAAATGCTCTGTGAACACACTTGGTCCCCATAAATCTAAATCTGAATTCAACTGATGAGACTGCATATGAAATGTAAAGCACCTCATAACACACTAGGGTTCTGCCAAAATGTGTACACTACCGTTCAAAAGTTCGAGGTCACTTTGAAATGTCCTTATTTTTGAAAGAAAAGCACTGTTCTTTTCAATGAAGATCACTTTAAACTAATCAGAAATCCACTCTATACATTGCTAATGTGGTAAATGACTATTCTAGCTGCAAATGTGTGGTTTTTGGTGCAATATCTCCATAGGTGTATAGAGGCCCATTTCCAGCAACTCTCACTCCAGTGTTCTAATGGTACAATGTGTTTGCTCATTGCCTCAGAAGGCTAATGGAGGATTAGAAAACCCTTGTACAATCATGTTAGCACAGCTGAAAACAGTTGAGCTCTTTAGAGAAGCTATAAAACTGACCTTCCTTTGAGCAGATTGAGTTTCTGGAGCATCACATTTGTGGGGTCGATTAAATGCTCAAAATGGCCAGAAACATGTCTTGACTATATTTTCTATTCATTTTACAACTTAATAAAAGTGTGACTTCATGGAAAACACAAAATTGTCTGGGTGACCCCAAACTTTTGAACGGTAGTGTATATTAAGTTAAGGGTTGTTAAGTCGGGCTCTGCAGACATTTCCTCAGGTCATTTCGATTTCCTGCTCTTACAGCAGCTGCTGCTGAATGACTGGAGCGAAATCTTGTAATATAAAGAACCATTTCATGTCGTCTACGTCTGTTTCTATCATCATTATACTCTTCCAGTGGAGAATGTAGTATGGTATAGAATAAAAGCCATGTTAACCACAACAGATTGCACATCGTAACCAGCAGCTGAGTGAAATGAGAGAAATATTTCAGGCTTTGCCATATTTAAGCAAAGCGCAGCATCTATATTTAAATCATCAATAAAGTCGGACGTGTTGTGAAGGCGAATAAAACGAGACACGAAAGGCAGAGAGCAGAAAGACACTTTGACTCTGCCAGCTGTGAGAGGAGACAGGTCAGAGGTGTGTGCTAACTCTGTCTGTGTTACTCACAGTTGCCTGGCAACACATCTGTTAGGACGGCACTGGTTACCATCGCTCCATTCACACTGCACATAAAATATGGAGGAAAAGCCACACAGGCTACAACAGATCAGAGTCAACAATAACCAGCCAGACCTCTGTGGAGAGCGTTACCTCAAAAATGCCCTTGTGATGGATGCTCTGGAGGAGTGTGGATTCCTGTCATGGGCTTGGTTCAAAAATAAAATTCACTCCAGCAAACAGTAAACATGATCAGCAGACAGAAGGGAAGCCACTCCTCTGCGGTGACCTCGCTGATCCGCAGTTTAGTTGAGACTAATTGGAGATCCTTCTCTATCGATTTTCATCTGTTCTTTTATTTGGAAAAGCAGCCACACATGAGCAGGGGACATTTATTGCTGAAATGGATAGGTTTGAATCTTTTCAGATTGTTTGCCAAAAAATGATTAGAGCAAACACTCTGTGTGATTTCCACTAGCAGTGGAGTTTGAGGTATTGTTATGTTGGCTTGAACGCTTTACAAAATTCTCTAAAAATCTATTTTCGCTGCAGAAATAGGAGTTCCTTGATGGCACAAAAACCAGCCTGTCTGTTTCTGTTGATAGAAATTGATTCAACGTTTAGATATACCTTTATTATTCACCATCACTTAATGGAAAATATTACTTCTTAATAATAATTTTTTTAAATATTTACAGACATTTCTCTTATTTATATATTCAGAAAAGCTGCGACTGCAGATCATTAATATTTATAAACCAGCTGCAGTTATTCAGTACGTAACGCAGTCGGAAATTACAGCTTGTAGTATTTTTTTTTTTTGTTTATGGTGCAAGCTTGTACCTTTTTGAAATAAAAATGTCTTTCAGCTAACATTCATTATTTTTGCTGTGAAAACAATTTAGCATTTGAGATTATATGATAGGTTTACTAATTTACTGAAGATGACTAATTATAAATACAAAGAATACGATTTAATCATTATTCATTATGAAATGATTCATTTATATCCAAAGCACTGAAAAGAAAGAAAGAAAGAAAGAAAGAAAGAAAGAAAGAAAGAAAGAAAGAAAGAAAGAAAGAAAGAAAGTGCATTTACCACATGATTGAGCAGTTGGTTCATGTGATCTGAACATATTGCATTAGAATAGTTTTTGTATTTGTGGGTTGTCATTTGGTCCAAGCTTTCTAACCCTTGAAATAAATTTCTATTTATATAGGTTAAGATTAAAAAAAGAAAAGGAAAGCGACTAGATACATTTGCCTATTTTATCACTCAAACTATATAATTAATTCTATCATTTATATCAAATATAGAATCCCATTTTAAAAAGTAATCTTGTTCAAATAAATAAACAAGATAAATTCCCAGATATGTTATTATAACACACAATGTACTGTAACATCCTGCTGATTGTGTTTGTTGACTGAAATGTGTCATTTTAATTCAAATGTCTGAGATACAAATTAAAGAGGACACTCTGGTTTGACTGGAACTATATTTAAAACCAAAATGAAAGCTTTTTTTTTTCATTCACATAATAAATACATTTGCCACTTGTGCATCAAAACATATTTGAGCTTATTTACATCATAAATAAATTTCAAGAAGGATTTTCCTCCCTGTAAGAAAACACTGCAGTCTCAAAGAGAGCCGGTTTCTCCCGACCCGACAGCAGCCTGAGAGCAGAGGAGACGGACAAGCTGAGGCTCAGACAGCTCTGTCCCTGTCAGTCTCAATCACTCAGAGTTTCAGCTTCCACACTCTCACACCTCCTGTTACTCTACCTCCTTCTTCCACATCCATCACACCGCATCCACGCAGCTCCGACAGCAGAAACACTTCCACATCCCGCTTCACCAGTTCCAGCCCGCAGCCCTCCCAGTTCCCCCATCATGCAGTGCATGTGAAATATAGCTATTAAACTGAGGTCATTACAGTTGAAAAAGCTGGATCATTTAGTTATCCTGCTAAAAAGTCAGGAGTTCACTGCAGCTGTGATTCTCAGTAAACAGCCTCACTGGTTCCCAGAGCACAGCTGGGCTTGGGTTCTACCGCTGCTGTGGAATATTCGTTTGTTGAAGTCAAATGCTGGAATAAGACAAATAGTCTGACACATCAAAACATTTATATTTAATTCAGTATTGAGGATCGTAAACAAAAACTTCATATATTTCTTGGACAAGTATTCCAATCGTTGAATTTTTTTTTAAATAACTTTTATTTTAGTAATGGCACTATCACAGCTATTAAATCAATCTTGTGATGGAACCTACCAATAAAAAGCAATTTATTACTAATAACCCTTTATTTTAAGGTCCGATTCCTGCTCGATTTGGATAGGATGCGTCAGATATTTGTTTGTTCAATAATAAAATTTATCGTCTCATCTTTTTTTCTACATATGTGGAAGGTGGGTTGTATTTATTTGCTTGTCGAAAACAACAAATGGGACATGAAATGGCAGTGAAAGCAGTCTAATGCAAAAGGCAAAAAAAAAAAAAAAGTCACTCAAATCACCATAATCATTATAGACAATTAGATCATTCACTTCAGTGTATAAGTTAAAAAAAACCAACAAAGGAACATTAAAAAAATACTGATTGCAAAAACATATTTGATGCACTTACATTTTTGTGGAGATAATTTCAACTTGGATTCATCAATAACTATGATTTTTGCCTTTTTCCTCACTGGGACATCGTCCTGTTTATCATATTAGTCTTTCTCCTTGACCAGTCACTTCTTTTCCCAAACTGTAGAGTAATTTGTGACATTAAAAACCTCCTTAAACAGCTATTCTTGTAAAATAGTGACTTTTAAAATATTGTTCCTCTGAATCATCAGTACTTTAAATGCTTGAATGGAGTTACCTTAATACTGAGGTCTAGAATCCTTCTAAACAATGCAAATATTAACATAAAAGCTCTCTCTGGACAGGAAACTACAGAACTATTGAGCGTTTTGTCTCATTTGGGAGACGTAGTCAGGGTCTGAGCGTCAGCTGCCGTTGGAGATGATGACGGAGGTCCCTTTATGGCTGGTGGTTTGCTCGGCTTGCATGCGCAGGTGAGAGGTCATGTCGTAGTGGGAGGAGCTTGCGCAGCCTAGGGCGTATCCTCTGAAGCTGTCCGCCTCATAGAGGTGCTCCAGTGCGTAGCCGCTGAGCGAGTAGGCAGTGTGTTTGTCCAGATACTGGCGAGGATGAGAAGGGTAGAGTGCAGGGGTGGGAGAGACGGCGCAGGAGCCTGCAAGGCCCAGCTGTTGCTGCTGTTGCTGTGGTGGAGACGAAAGCTCAGTCTGCAGGAAGTCTTTGGCTTTGGCCAACCGCTCAGAGCTGGGGCTGCTGAGGCGAGACAGAGGGGTGGGGCTGGGGGCGGGACTGATCACCTGAGCTGAACCCCGACACACAACTCCCTGCAGTGCTGACTGGGCAAACTCATTACTGAAGCAGGAACTGGTGCTCTTAGCTAGACCATTAGCGGGCCCTAGAGATGGTTCGGTACCACTCTTCCTCAGCTGCAGCCGGCTCTCCTCCTCTTTTATCATCTGCTGCGTGGCCCGGATTAGTGTCTCGATCTTGCTGGGCTCCTGTGGGCTCGAGCGGAAGTGCTCGATTCGGTACCGGTCGCCTGAGTCACTGGCTGAGCCAGCATCTGGAGAGCTGACTGTGCTGTCCTCATCCCAGTGGCCTCTCACTGCAAACAAAAGTCAAAGAAAGTCACCAGAGCCAAAGCGTTAGACCAGGAGTCTCCAATCTTATCCACACAGAGCTACAACTTTTCAGTCTTCACTCACATTCACAGTTTTCAGTTGTGGATTCCAAAATCCATATCTGCAGCTATTCAGTGCAAAACTCAAAGTGAGACTCACCATGTAGGCTGTGGATGGAGGTGATGTGGGGCATCGCACACTCATACCCGTCTCCATTCTCAGGTGGGGACTTGGGTAGAGGCAAGAGCGAGCGGGCGGCGCCCCACCACGCCTCACGCCCTGTCTGTGGAGTACCCAGGAAGTATCTGCCAGCTTCACAGCGGCCACGCTCGCAGGCCTGTGAATGACCGTGACCTTGGTGATCACTGGATGTGTGATGCTCCTCAGACAGAGGCAGGCTGTAGCACAGAGGGCGGGGCTCTGGGAACTGGCGGTACACGCAGGACGCATCCATGCTTTCACTTTGTTCTAATAGCTGTGGGGAGGCAGAGTCAGTCAGAGGACTCCCACCCCATGGGCTGCTGTCCTGATCAGACTCCGAGCGCTCAGTGTGGAAGCCTGGGTACTGCACAGAAACAAACACACACACACACACACACACACACACACACACACACACACACACACACACACACACACACACATATCCATCAACCACTGTCTCAAGATAATAACATTTGAACCATATATACGCTTCCAGTAGGAGGGACATAGAGTTGCTGGATTGAATGAACACACTCACGTGTGGGTAAGGAGAGAGTCGGGTTTTGGGTTTGGTGCGGGACACCCTGCTTTTACTCGACTTCCTGCTGTCACTGACCGGGTTCGAGGGGCTACTGTAGGTGAACGATGGTTTGTTGGATGTCGCTTGGTCTAAGGACAGCTGTAGACCTTTATACTCAGTTTCCCTGTTGAGAAAAAAACTAAAGCTGAAGTTACAGCTGAAGTCCAGCAGGTATTGCACTCAGCAGGCTTAAAATCGATACTTTCATTACACAGAGACAAGCTCTCTAGCGAAGTGGTGTGAGGCTGGTTGTATAAGTGTGTCTCTGGCGTGTTTGTGTACTAGGGCTTTTTATTTCAACTCTCCCAATGCTGTAAATGCAAGTTAACATCTGCTTGATAATTAAGACACAGTTGCTCATTTCGAAGAACCCAGCGTGAAAGTGTGTGTGAGAGAGAAACAGTGTGCATACGCAAGAAGGGAGGAGGTACAGTTGGAAGCCATTGTTTCTCCTGCAGATTGGAGCAAGGCTTTTACAAACACGACAGAAGGAAAGCGTCTTCCTTCAAATATGCAGTGAGATTAAGAGCTATGTCTGGCTAAACCAAGCTCACATGCAGATCCTGCATGAGGCATAACTAGGAAATGGAAATTGATTTCTGAGTAAAGTGCGGTATGGATTTTTCTTCCTGATGATTATTCAACTTTTAAACCAAGAAAGCTGTGTCTGGAGAGTCCAGAACATGTCAGAGATCAACACCACACAGAAACAGACACACACTTACGCAAGGATCTTAATCTGGAACAGAGTCACTGCGTAAACAGGAATCTATATCTAAGGTTATAGGTTGTAGACAGAAGCCAAAACAAGCAGAACACACACACACACACACACACACACACACACACACACACACACACACACACCTTATTATCCTTGAGAGGACATTCCACTGACATAATTATTTCATTATTTATATTAATTATTCATTCATTATAGTCTAACTCTAAGCTTAACCTCAGTAGCCAAAAGGAAACTTTTTGCCTCTTTTAGTGCTTTCAATAAACACTGGACAAAGGCAGTTTTCCTCATGACCAAACAAAAGCGCACGCAATATCAAAAAATATTGCCAGAAATTCCTATTCGGGTCCCCACTACACACACACACACACACACACACACACACACACACACACACACACACACAATTATCCTTATAAGGAGTTTCCAATTACATAATTGTTAGTCCAGCAAAAATTCTAGATCTATACCTTTAAAAAAAACATCCCTATTTTTACTTTTACAAATAAAAGCTTTTTCTATACAAATATTTTTATATTTTTTGAGAATCAGGTGATTATGAGGACACACACACACACACACACACACTTACTTTACACCTCATACTGCAGTGAACAAGCAGACATTCTGATAACAGCTAGGATAAGAGGCCAGACACATTCACCTGCTTCTGCTGTGACCAAAGAATAGCTTTGCAATTATGAGACCACACACACACACACACACACACACACACACAGCAGGGTCAAACAGGGAGCAAGTCTCTGCACCTAAATTCACCTTTTTACACTCGAAGAGCAATGAACAGTGGATCAAACACATGCCTGTCATAACAGGGAGCAACAGAACTCTTAGCAACACACTTAGCAAGCTGTGCGCTATAAACACTCATCATCTTTACAGCCTATTAATTAAGGCTCATAAACACTTCTTTTTATGACTTTGAGCTCAGGGAGCTGCGTGAAGCTGCTCCCAGCTTCACATTAGCATGAGCATGCAGCACCTCTTCTGCTTAATGGATGCTTTTATGGAGCCGAATCATTCACATCTGCAACAGGCAGGCGAAACGCGAGCTAAGGCGTGGATGCCAGGCACTGGTGCTGCTTCCACAGGACGTTCTGGATTTGCAAAGACACACAGAAACCCGTTTCACTCGTCTGTGCAGCCCTCGCTCCCAGCCCCAACATGATGAATCGCTTCTCAGCCTGAGTCGCTTCATTCTTTACTGAGAGTTCCAGGGAAACAGTGATAATGCATCCGAATGCATGACAAATAAATCAGGCTTGAATCAGCCACCCATATAATTCATGGAGTGAACAGAGCCACAGCTGAGAGTGTCGTTCTCACACAGACTTCCCACCTGATAAAAGAGCACTGACCAGGTTCCCCTCAGCCACGGGTCATTCAGTACAGCTTACTAACTGCTTATTTCATACAAGAACTGCGTTCACACTCAATTATAACACATTTACTATCGTGTGAAATTTTATCTGGTCACATCACAAACACTGAGTACTCACTGAGAAATTACCAAGATTTTATAAAATATATCATTTGTTCATAATTACATCTTGAATGTTTATAGCTTATGTATTTTAAGTTTATATATATATATATATATATATATATATATATATATATATATATATATATATATATATATATATATATATATTTGCCAGTAGTAAGCCTCTTTGCTTTCACACAACGGCAGCACTAACCTCCAGGGTAAAGGCCAGCACACCCTCTCTGTTGCGTATAAACGTGCCGCTGCATACTAATTTCTGCTTCTCACACCACCATGAGCACGAAAGGTTGCACAAGCAGAATGACATGGACAAAACGGAAGTGCCCATTTACGGTACTCGACAGGTGCACGCTGTGCAATTTTTTAAGCTACAGACATGTTTCAGAGCGGTGCACAGTGCGATTAGCTGAGAAGAAGCGAGAGCACGTCCGGGGTTACTGGGGTCAGCATCGCTTTCACCTTACATGGGTGTAATTGTAGGAGTTAGCTGTGAGAACAGGATAGTAAAGCACTCGGCTTATCAAATAAATAAGCTCCCACTACATCCATAAACCTGAAAATAAACCCTTTTCTTAGCCTCCCTATTTGTATTATCATAATCCTTGATTATTACTTGATTCATTATTTCAGGTTTTGAAAGACAAGGAACAACGAAATGCGTACAGGACTGGAATTCATTTTGTTTTGTTTTTGTGTTTCTTTAAATTTTGTGAGGGCAAAATTTTATGGAAATTTTTTGGGAGCATTTTTACGTTCGAAATTATGTACATGCAAACTGGATGTATTTTGTAAATATTTTCATCAATATTCATTGAAACCCATCACTTTTTCTGTGCTTAGAAGTATTTATGTGGTCATGAGATTGATGTTATTTGTCACAACAGTATTCCTGCTAGTCAGGCAGCTCATTTTTGAACAATGGTTAAATAAACAAGTAACAACAGTAAAGCTGTCAGGTTTATTTAACATGAGGATCTTCCTAATTAAAATTTTTAATGAATCAATCAGTCTAATATCATGCATCAAATATATGTAGGAGATTGCATGGGTGCATGAAGATATGAAGTTTATGTTCGAGTGGTGAATGTATATTTCCTGGGTGAGCGAAGCCAACGAGTAAAAATATTTTTCAACACGAGAAGATAAACCTCATATCTTTGCGCCACCACGTAATGCTCTTTATATTACATGGATACATCCACATAAAAAACAAACAAACAAACAAACAAACAAACAAAAAACCTGCAAGTTAAATCAAAAGAATGTTCATTTTAATGTTAACCCGTTCGCCATTGTGACAACACGCGTCTATCATCGGAGTGAAATATTGGGAAATATTCCACTCAGATCCGCGATGTATTTCATATGAGAAATGCGGGTTTTTCAACACATTAAGATAAACTTCATATTTTCAACCCAACATGTGATTTTCTTTTTATTTTACAGACACAGACACATTCACAAACCAAAAGTACCCAAATTTATCAAAACAATTCATCGATTTCCTCATGAGTGACATATCGAGATTTATGTCACGGTTTTGAATCAGCATGTTTTGGATGTAGTTTGTATGAAACGTACGAGTGGCTGTATAATAAATGTTATTATAGTAACCGAACATATAGCAAAACAAATTACTTGAACTCTGTGTCTTTGTCTTTAATTACACACAGACAGCAGATAACAAACATTATATTTCAACTGCAAGAATACTTTATGTTTTTAACTTCTTTATTACCACCTGAATAATGAACCATGTTACCATCAACCTGAAGACGTATTAATATGTGTGACAAACTGCCTGACATCTTTATAATGAAGTGAGTAAGCTTGCAACTGCTTTATAAATAGGGTTCAAACCAAACAAGCTGATAGAAGTCATCCTTAATCGCTTGTGTGACGGAAATAGAAAAGAAATGAATAAATAACAAATAGCATACTCACGTGAGGACATAGTTCACACTGACAATACAGTGAGGTCTGGAGGATCTGCTGTTGTGCACGATGGTTGCATAGCTCTGCACCCACACCCAGCCGCCTTCCTTAGCCAAAAACCTGTAGTACTTTGTAGTGACCTGACCCTTCACCAACACTGCAGACACACAGCGAGAAAGACAGATCAGAGGGCTTTAGGTGTTTAATTAACAGTAGATGTTCATCTTATAAGGGAAAAACACATTACTGAAACATTTATTCATTGCTGAAATGTTATGTATAAATCCTGATGTAGTTTAGTTGAGTTTTAACATAATTTCAGTGCTGGATAATTTGCTCCCTAACCCCATGCCCCCCCCTTCCCCTTCGCCATGTATTCATTCTCGATAAAAGTCTAATCAGCAGTAATTTGCTGTAATATTGCTCTCATTAAAGTACAACCTTTTTTTTGCTACTGTGTTTATTGTATTTACCAGCTTCTCCTAATATACTGTAAATATCATAATTGTTGCAGATGTCAGTAAAATAGCAACATTATGCAACTTACAGTTCCATAAATGACATGCATATATTACTTAAATTTAATATACATAATAAACCAGTACTATTATACACATTTACAATCTGTACAGGCAATAAGCAAGCTTCTGTTTATCTGCATAATGTCAACTTTATTAAAGATTGGTTTTTACAATTAGGAAAAAAAATGAAACAGAAATCATTATTAATCTGAACGAGGATTGGGTTATTGTTTTATATTCTTTTAATCAAGTTTAATTTAAAAAAAAAAAATCAAATCTTAAATATACTGTTTTGAAAATAATTAATTATGAAATATCTTGAAGTTCACTGGATTCGTAATCCGGTCAAGAGTGTGTTTTTATTATTTATCAAATGTATGGATTATAATTTATTGATAGCTCTTTCTTCATGCTGCATAACTGTAAGGCATTAATATATCAGTAGCACATTACAGGAAAAGTGAAGTGCTGTGTTCATCATGAATAATGGTGTTGTGATTATTCCTGTGGCGACAGTGGGACTGGCTACATCAGGGGAGGAAGGTAACCAGAGGAATGAGCAAAATCAAACCTAACTCACACAAGTGGTGTGCACAGCGTAGGTGAAAGGTGTCACAGCTGTGGACGTGATGGTAAAGAGTCTTCTCTATTAAATCCTGTGGCTCATAGCCAGTAAGCTCTGCCACCCTGGCAAACCAACATGGAGGAGAATAATTACATTGCCAATGTGCACACAAACACCTGTGTGCACGCACGCACACACACAAAGAAAATTTGTCCAAATATAAGCCTAGCATGCAAACATGCATGTTGCACAAAATAACAGGTGCATATGCGTGTTCATGATGGAACATGAATATACAAACAAAGCTTCACACAAAAACAAACACACACACACACACACACACACACACATTTGGTGGCCTTAACTATTATGTGACACCAGTGTGCCTATTAACACAATACCACAATCCAATATAACTGGAGAAAGGTGCACATCCATCCTGCAGAGGATGAGGAAGAGGATGCAGACTACCTGGAGTCGAGGAAGATGAGCTTCATATCCAGGCTGGCCCTGAACATGAACATGTTGCTGTGTAGCTTGATCTCTGTCACTGCACTGGGGGGCAATGAGTGACCCACAGCGACCAGACCCACATTCTGATAGCAGCCATCGAACAGAGACATGTCCAAGTTGTACTGCCGGATTTTTAGGTAGCCACTGCAATGAATCACCTTCATGAATTGGAAAGAAAAATAGGAATAAATATAAATGTGAACACATCCAAAATATTCACAAACCCTCATGTATACATTTTACATATATATATATATATATATACATATATATATATATATATATATATATATATATATATATATATATATATATATATATGTGTGTGTGTGTGTGTGTGTGTGTGTATGTATGTGTGTGTGTGTGTGTGTGTGTATAGATATATATAGATATCTATACACACACTAACTGTGAAGAACATATATATATATATATATATATATATATATATATATATATATATATATATATATATATATATATATATGTGTGTGTGTGTGTGTGTGTATAATAAATATATAGCATAAACGTGTTTTTCACAGTTAGAGGCTTAAGCAACAAACAAATAAACGAATGAATGAATTTGGTGCACATTTGTCTCTTGAGCCACAAGCATGCACTGTAGTGACAAACTAATCCGTTTACAGTTTCTACATTTAAACATTATTTCTTTTTTTCAACTAAATTGAATGTATATTCTACAGTCCTCAGCATATATAAAAGATTGACAGGTGGAAATGAGATCAAATCCCATGAGCCAACCTTATAGCCGCCGCACGTTAAGCCTGCGTTTCTTTTGGCCAAGACGCATTTCATTCTCAGGAAGAAAGAGCGCTCCATTTCATATTCTACACATCAGAAGAGCAGAGAGACAGAGGATCAGTGAGAATAGAAATGGTAGAAATGCTTCTGGAGTGTGTTTGTGCGTGCGTGTGCGTGTGCGTGTTATACCCTGCACGAAGTGAGAGTGGTAAGGCTGGTGCGCGGTGAGCACTGCGGTCATCTCATCATGATCAGCGGGGTGGATGTACTCATAAATACTGTTCCCCGTCAGCTCTACCTGTTAAAATGAACCTCTGTTATCCTGCTCAAACACACACACACACACACACACACACACACGCGCGCGCGCGGCGCCGTGTCCTTCACCTGTGAGAGGCCGAGATGCACTGAAGCTGTCTCAGAGATGTACATGATCTTCCCATCCGGTGCGACCACAAAAATAAAGCCGTCCAAAGTCTGAAAGAGCAACAGGCTCGAGTGATAAATCTGTAGAAAAATCCGATTTATATAAACACACACACACGCGCGCGTTTAAAACACAAATCACGAAGAGTTAAACACACGAACCAACAAAGCGCGCTGAGCGCACAGTGTTCCGGTTCATCCCGACTCTGCTCAGTCTCTTACTCAGTGTTTATAACGATTAAAAACAAAGTGCCAGATTAAACACTGAAGTCTGGAGAGTCCCCGCAGCAAACACTGACCATGTTTTATTAATCGGGTTTTATAGATTCGGACTAAACAATACAAAGGTTACATTCGCGCAATTACAGTGTGAACATCACAATACAGATTATTACAGTGGAAAATAATCCGCATCTTAAACATGACCGAAATAAACTCCAATAAAAAAGAAGCCCAATTATCTGATAAACCACAAATACTAAAAATATTAAACAACTACACCTATAAGACTATTATTACTGCATTATTATTATTATTATTATTATTATTATTATTGGTGGTGGTAATGAATGTGTATTATCAGCTATTACAGTAGTATGAAATGGAGTCCTACCTGTAGTAAATGGGATCCGAGCTCACGGCCCACATTGTCCAGAGAGCTGGCTCTGCTCACATGGCCCCATGATTCCCCTAAACCTGCACAAGAAATACAGTACATTTTATACTAGTTTAGCCAATGCATTATTATTATTATTATTATTATTATTATTATTATTATTATTATTTCGAATTTAATTGCACAGTCCCATCATTTTTTTTTCAATCTGTGTGAATATTGTGTAAAAGAGAGTGAGTATCCGGGGGATTAAACATGCAGTGCAGATGTCAGTGTGCTGCAGATGCAGATGCAGTGAGAGGAGGACAGAGCTATGCTATAAGAGCAGTGCGGAGGTGCAGTCTGCTCTCAGCCCTGACGCAATCCCCTATTGAAATGCAAATCTGCGAAAACAAACAAGGATCACAGCAAAGCCCCGATTCCCATTTTAATATTAACCAAATATACACTTCGGGTTTACACAACAGAAACAATCAAATCATTGCTGAAGCACAACTCAAACACAGACGGCCTTCTCTCTCTCTCTCTCTCTCTCTCTCTCTCTCTCTCTCTCTCTGTGTGTGTGTGTGTGTGTGTAGCCATTCTGAAATCTGCGCTTTCCGTTAATATAACACTCCAATTTAGCAATATGCCTGCTTTACAATACCTGTGTTTAATAATAATAATAATAATAATAATAATAATAATAATAATAATTATTATTATTATTATTATTATTATTATTATTATTATTATTCAGATGAACACTAAAATGAGATCATTTGAGGAAATGTCGCGCATATTCAGGTCGACTGGAAGATTTGTAGTTTATCGGAATAAATAATCCCGGGTGTGCTGGACATTTGTGGAGTTGTGGGTTAGTGTGATATTTTACACTTCATGCGCCCAAGCTTAGAAGGGTCTTTTTTTGTTGAGCGCACTTGACCTACCGCAGGGGAAAGAAACTCTAATGTGTAGTTGAAGATAATGAGAGAATGCAGTTTGTGAGGCAGGAGCAGTGAGATCTGAGCCCACTCGCGGCTTGAAGAGTTTCTACTGAACTAAGCGGCTTTCAGACAAAAGCGCTGGTTTGTGCTGATGAAAGAGTAATCCACTGAAACTCCACAAGGAACCTTTCCACTGATCACAGGGCGAGAAAATCACCTCCATCTTTACAGCCTTACCTTACACACTCGACTGGAGACTTTACAACACAATTCGCCTAATAACATGGACAAGGGGAAAAAGTCTCTACTTTTACAAATACTCGGCTTATAGGGAGAGCTGCCGAAACGTCTGTAGGCTATTTTTACATTATTATTACTATTATTATTATTATTTAACAACAACGACACTAATCATAATAATAATATAGTCTACAGACATTTAGGCAGCTCTCCCGAAGCCGTGTGTGTGTGTGTGTGTGTGTGTGTGTGTGTGTGTGTGTGTGTGTGTGTGTGTGTGTGTGTGCGTGCGTGCGTGCGTGTGTGTGTGCGTGTATGCATTGTGCTTTTTCTCAACATCCTGGTTGGTATTTATCATTTGTATGTGTGCATATATATATATATATATATATATATATATATATATATATATATATATATATATATATATATATATATACCACATTCTTCTTGCTCCTTTCATGCAAAAGACAATTTATTAATAATAATAATAATAATAATAATAATAATAATAAAATTATACATTATTATTATTATTATTATTATTATATAATACTGATACTACTACCACGAATAATAATAATAATAATAATTATTATTATTATTATTATTATTATTATTATTATTATTATAATTATATTACAAGATTACACAACTAGATCATAACGAAACCTGCCCAAAACAGCAATTTTTGTTGTTGTTTCATTTGTTAATATTTTTTTTTAATTCAAAAGGTATTGTTTGCTTGCTGTTTTCATAGTGACATGAGGGATCCTATTAGAGATAAAGGTAGGAAAGGTGAACATTCCCACACCAGACTGCAAATAACGCGCGTAAAAACAGTCCCAGTTTCGTTTGTTTTCCAGTCAAATGTTATGTTCTGAGACACCGCAGAAGCTTATAGCTGAGATTACTAACAGTGTGTAATTACACTGACACCGAGCTGAGGGTGCACACAGAGCTAAAGGCACCCAGGAGCAAGAGGGTGGCAACAAAATGCTGGCTAAAGCACATTTGCTTCTTCAACGGGTCCGTAACTGATTGCGCTACT